>NC_140445.1:67291032-67318532 GCF_963576455.1 Neolamprologus multifasciatus
CTGATTTACGAATAAATTCTTTACAAATCCTACCATGTGAATTCATGGATTTTTTTTTTCACATTCTGTCTCTCACAGTTGAAGTGTACCTCTGGTGCAAATTACTGACCTCTGTCATCATTTTAAGTGGGGGAACTTGCACAATCGGTGGCTGACTAAATACTTTTTTGCTCCACTGTATTAGAAGGAACAGAATTTATTTCATTTGACAGACTAGTTACACAATATAGGATCAACAAGAAAAGATTTTTAGAATATCAACAAATTAAATCCATAGTAAAAAAGAAATTTAAACCGGGTCAAGTTGAATTACAAACACCACCAAGTGTGGTTCAATTTCTTACTCTTAAAACCCCAAAATTACTATCCAAAATATATGTGTGTTTTGTTTGTTTTTCTTTTCTTTCTTCCGCCCTTTCTCACCATCTCTTCTCCCCTCTCTTTTCTTTCATTCTTTCTCCCTGTCCTATCCCCCAGTCATGTCTGTCCCGTCTTTAAAACGAAAATAAAATAAATACATAATTATAATAAAGGTCAATCAAATGGACCAATATGGCAAGGCCATGATGATCCACTTGGTAAAGTAAATCCACTTGGCATCTTTCTTTGCCTTCAGACAACAATTCTGATGGCTAAAGATCCAAACGGGACAGGCAAAATAAAAATAATTACCAGCAAGTGTGACAAAACATTCCCATTGTTTCTTTGTCTTCCTCTTTTTTGATTTATTTCAAGAACACAGTGAAATGCCATTCTTCTGCCACCATCTGTCAAATGAAAATATTTCCACGCCAGCAGCACGAGTTTGCTGCTCAAACATGTGTTTAAAACATAATATCAATAACTGAAAGCTGTTGGGTAATCTGTTCATAAACAGTGAACCGGCATATGTAACCTGAGTGTGGCACAAATATCTTCCCAGTAACCTCCTGTTCGATTAAAAGGACTTGTTCTTAATTCACCAATTTTTCAGTGCAGTTATGAATATGGACAAAACGAGGAATTAAAGATCCTGTCATGCTCCCCACCTCCCCCAGCCCCACCCTGAGTGCCACTGCCCGGCCGAAATGGTCCAGAAATGTCATGTCCTGCTGCTAATGAGGTGGAGGCGTGTGTGGGGGTGTGTCTCTGTAGGGGTAAGAGGAGTTTAGGGCTTGCAGACACACACACACACACACACACACACACACACACACACACACACACACTGACATTTAGCAGAACCATAGACTCTGATTTTTTTTCAGTGTCTGGCCTTCAGACTGCCTGGCCCTAATTCTCTTTCACACACACACACACACACACACACACACACACACACACACCCCTACATGTTCAGTATATTTTTGTCTTTAGGTTTCTCTGTCTTTAATATTCTCTTGGCTTTAGCCCTCAGATTGAACTCAGTGACACATCCACTCAAATACCTACGAGCAGTCTGGGTACCGTAAATCAAGAATGTCAAACTCATTTTACATCATCATCAAATGTTCAAAATTCTTCCCCTTCTTCTTTCAGTGGACCAGATCAGTCTTTACTGGTCCAATTCAGGCCCACAGGCCTTATGTTTGACACCCCTGCCATAAACCTATAATAAGACCAAACAGCATGACCTTATTTAGTTCTCTACTCCCATTTAGAGCGACCACATTGAAACAGCCCAGATGTGGCCATAGCAGTGACTGTTTGCAGCTTGACCCTCTTCCTGTTAGCACACTCGGGATTCTGATTTAGTTTCATGACCTCCTGAAACTCTTTAGTTTAAGGTTGATTCCAAAGCTCCACAGAGCCTCGTGTCGGTACAGTGGACCTACTGCATGTGTCCACTGATGCCCTGCAGTAAAGCTCTAAATGTTACAGCAGACACATCTTCAACCTTTCCCTCTCTCTGTCTGTAGTCCCAGCCTGCTTCAAAGTGGCCACCATCGTCCCTGTACCCAAATCCTCCACCATCTCCTCACTGAACGCCTGGCGACCTGTAGCCCCCATCGTGAGCAAATGCTTCGAGAAGCTGGTCAGGGACTTTGTTTGCTCTTCACTGCCCGACTCACTGGACCCTCTACAGTTCGCATACCGCCACAACAGGTCCACCGATGATGCCATAGCCCTGACACTGCACACTGCCCTGTCACACCTGGAGAAGAGAGACACGTATGTGAGGATGCTGTTTGTAGATTACAGCTCAGCATTCAACACCATCGCTCCCTCGAAGCTGGACAGGAAACTGCTGGATCTAGGACTGAGCAGCTCCCTCTACAGCTGGATCCTTAACTTCCTGTCTGAGAGACGCCAAGTGGTCAGACATCACCTCATCCCCCGTCACAATGAACACTGGTGCTCCACAGGGGTGTGTACTGAGCCCTCTCCTGTACTCACTCTACACCTACGACTGCACGGCCACTAACAACTCCAACATCATTGTGAGGTTTGCGGACGACACTACAGTGGTGGGTCTTATCACCAACGGTGATGAGACGGCTTACAGGGAGGAGGTCAGCGCCCTGACCCACTGCTGTCAAGACAACCATCTCACCCTCAACGTCGCAAAGACAAAGGAGTTGATAGTGGACTTCCAGAGGTGCAGAGATGTACACCCCCCCATCACCATCAACGGCGCTGCTGTGGAGAGAGTGAGCAGCTTCCGCTTCCTTGGTGTACATCTGGCCTAGAGTATTTAAAAGTAGAATGTGAGGCAGAGCCTTCAGTTTTCAGGCCCCTCTTCTGTGGAACCAGCTTCCAGTTTGGATTCAGGAGACAGACACTATCTCTACTTTCAAGATTAGGCTTCAAACTTTCCTTTTTGCTAAAGCATATAGTTAGGGCTGGACCAGGTGACCCTGAATCCTCCCTTAGTTATGCTGCAATACGTCTATTGCAGCATAACTAAGGCTGCCGGGGATTCCCATGATGCATTGAGTTTTTCCTTTCCAGTCACCTTTCTCACTCGCTGTGTATTAACAGACCTCTCTGCACTGAATCATATCTGTTATTAATCTCTGTCTCTCTTCCACAGCATGTCTTTATCCTGTCTTCCTTCTCTCACCCCAACCAATCACAGCAGATGGCCCCGCCCCTCCCTGAGCCTGGTTCTGCTGGAGGTTTCTTCCTGTTAAAAGGGAGTTTTTCCTTCCCACTGTCGCCAAAGTGCTGCTCATAGGGGGTCATATGATTGTTGGGTTTTTCTCTGTATCTATGAAGCGCCTTGAGGCGACTTTTGTTGTGATTTGGTGCTATATCAATAAAATTGAATTGAATTGAAATTGAAATACACACAAACAAAACAGTGAAGAAGGTGCAACAGCGCCTCTTCTTTCTCAGGAGACTGAAAAGATTCGGCATGAGCCCCCGCACCCTCAGGACCTTCTATCGCTGTGCCATTGAGAGCATCCTCACTGGATACATCACCACCTGGTACGGCAACAGCACCGCCTACAACCGCAAAGCTCTCCAGAGAGTAGTGCGGTGCTCTGAACGGATAACTGGAGGTGAGCTTCCCTCCAGGACATCTACAGGAAGCAGTGCCTGAGGAAAGCGGGGAGGATCATCAAGGACTCCAGTCACCCCAGCCATGAACTGTTCAGACTGCTTCCATCAGGAAGGAGGTTCTGCAGCATCCGGTCCAGAACCAGCAGACTGAGAGAAGCTTTTTCCACCAGGCCATCAGACTGCTGAACACTTCATAGACACCTCAGCTCCACTACTGGAACTTCAACATTATGCACTACATACTGTATATAAATGCCACTGTTTTGCACATGTTCAACTACCAACCTCTGTATATTTTATTTTATTGTTTATTCTATTTAATTTGTAAAATATGTATACACACACACACACGTAGATATACATATTTAGTATACACATTCAGTAATATGCATACACTCTTATATTGTACATGTATTTTTTCATTCTTATATTTTGCTTGTTCTTATGGTATTGTATTTTTGCACAACTCTGTTGCTTGTGAAGCTCGCACACAAGAATTTCACTTGCATGTACCAGTGTACCTGCACATGTGATGTGACAATAGAAGTGATTTGATTTGTATCACTATATGTGCATGCATAAGTTTTCAGCCTGTTGACTGCTTATGTTGCTGTAAACAATAATGTGTTCTTAGCCAGCGCGCCCAGTTAAATGAGATGTAGAAGAAAGTTTGAGCTTCACAGTTATGAAATGCTTGACATCTGTCTCTTTGACACAGTGTGTTCACTGTGCAGCAATCTGCACACACTCCCTCGTTTCTCACCGCCGTTGTTTCGGCTTTGTACAAACGCGCGCACACACGTGCACACTTTCACTCAAAGGGAAAATAAAAAAGACACCGGAAAACGCCTTCCTGCCTCCCTCCATATGCTTTGCCTGCCCTCATTAAAAGTGATGGGTACACATCACACACACACACACACACACACACACACACACACATCATACCCAACTGTCATATTAGTAAAATATTAATGGAGAGCACGCCTGCTTGATATCCTCTTCTTGTGTGTGTTTGTGCATGAGTTCCCTGTCAGACAGAGGCTTTCTGTGTGTGTGTGTGTGTGTGTGCGTGCGTGCGTGCGTGCGTGCGTGTGTGTGTGTGTGTGTGTGTGTGTGTGTGTGTGTGTGTGTGAATTAGTGGAAAAAGAGAGACAAAGATCTGAAACCTGTGTGGCCATCTAACATGAAGGAAGCCTGAAGTAATTGGGCTGAGACAGGAGGACTAAGACAGAGAGAGAGAGAGAAACAGTAAGAGAAGGAAGATTCAAAGAAACCTGAAATAGCACAGAGGTAGAAACAGGGAAAGGGAAGTGAATGGGAACTGGTGGCAGAGAAAGCAAGTGCAGAATAAAAACAATAAGAAAAGAAATCTAAAAGTCACAAGAGTTTTCACTTGTGAAAAACAGAAACCTGCAAACGCCAAAGTTTATAATGGACAATGTGTAATTGTGTGTAATAATAATAATAATAATAATGTGTATGCGTTATTGTGAAATTACTCCTCTGCATTTAACCCATTCACCCAGTGAAGCAGTGGGCATCCACCAATGCAGCGGCCGGGGAGCAGTGTGTAGGGACGGTACCTTGCTCAGGGGTACCTCAGGGTAGCTGTGCAGTGGAGTCGAACCCCCGACCTTCCAATCATGGGGGCACCACTCTACCTACTCAGCTATCCCTGCCCCAGCAGTTTGTTTTGTTTTGTTTTTGTTTAAAAAGTAATAGTGTGTGTGTGTGTGTGTGTGTGTGTGTGTGTGTGTGTGTGTGTGTGTGTGTGTGTGTGTGTGTGTAAGAGAGAGAGCTCAAAGGTCCTTGTGGCCCAAGAATGCCGTTGCATTGCTGTTGTCATCCAAACAAAATAAACTGTAACTGCTGAGAATCAAAACATGCAGGATGAACTTATTGGACACTGTTGCCAGTGTTGGGAAGGTTCATTTTAGAATGTATTCCACTACAGATTACAGATTACATGCCCCAATATGTGGTTTGTAACGTGTTCCATTAAGTTACTCAATGAGAGTAACGTATTCTGAATACTTTGGATTACTCAATATACTCTGATGCTTTTTACAATTACATGAATGTTGTTAATGCGATCCATCTAAAAGCAGCATGTTAATACGTGGAGATCCTGAAGGCTGCTCCAAAAATGATTATATTTTAAATATTTGTTCAGCTCTCTTCCAAACCCCAGCCAAGTTTTGAGTTTCTACTAAAATAAAAATAAAGGCATCTTATCTGTTTGTTTTTATTCAGGCATACATGTGTACTATTTTTATTAATAGAGAGATGAAGCTTGTGTTTCACCCATACTGATTGTGCTTTAACTGTATGAAGCTTATTACGAAACAGATGATACGTAAAAATGCTGCCAAAGTGCTTCAGATACTTTTTTAAATTATCTTTTTTTTTTCTTAAAGAAATCTACTACATCGTGTAATTTTTTTATCTCATGCATAATTTCCATTGCAAATATTACTCACAGTTAAATTAAGAGAGTACGGCAGTAAAAACTCTGTGATGTCATCAAGTACACCTCTGTTCCAGTTGTAGAACGATCGCACTGCGTTCTCGGGAAGTCCACTGTGAACTTACGAAGTCTGGACTTGTGAGAACGCAAGTACGGACTTGTGTACTTGAGCATTTAGAAACGGCCTAACAGTCTGCAGTCTATGAACCAATCTCAGCTAACGCC
Source organism: Neolamprologus multifasciatus (assembly GCF_963576455.1). NCBI lineage: Eukaryota > Metazoa > Chordata > Actinopteri > Cichliformes > Cichlidae > Neolamprologus > Neolamprologus multifasciatus. The sequence goes on from NC_140445.1 coordinate 67,297,214, forward strand.
AGCTAACAGTGTTAGCTCGGCGGCGAGTCGCCTTCATTAATAGTAATAAATGCTGCCCCTTTGTGCTTTCTCCGGGTCCATTGTGTAACTGATGCCACCAACATTAGAGTGTTACGGCTGTGGCCATAAGAAGTCTGTGTGAGCTGTTTGTTTCGGTGTCTCTTTGCTGTGCTTAAGACTCTCTGCAGGTCCCTCCCCTAATAAAGAGTAGAGAACTGCTGATTGGACCGTGGAACACGTGACTGCGTTCAAAACGCCGCTCTGACAGCTGCCGAAGGAGAGAGCAGCGAGCGAGCAGATTTGACAACAGACGCGGACCTGGCCCTGGTTTCCAACTTTTAGCGTGATTTTGTATCTGTGTAATCGCGCTCTGTGAGAGCCGCCCTGGTGTGTAAACTCAGTGCTTATGCGTGCCTAGGCGGAAGCTGAAGGGGTGAGCCGCCTTTTCTTTTGAACAGTTTTTGAACAGGAAGCGAGGGATAGTATTGTCATTTGTTTGTTTTGTTTCTTTCTTAGTTTCCTTTGGCAGGACTGAGTTGGTTTTGTTTATTATTTTGGGCTGCGTTCACTCTGGAGCTATTCTTCCTGACAATAAATGAAATCCCATTTTTACGCATAACCGGTTTTGGATGTTTGGTTTGGAAACAAACAAACTTGCCTCTCTCTCCTCCAACCTTATGTGCGTCTCTACACGCCCAGACTAGGGGCGTAACATAAATGGGGGCTCGTCCGGGATAGATACAAAATTGAAAACCCTGCCCCCCAGTTTGTGGACTGGTGTTTGCTTTGAATGGTCAAAAAGGACTGAAAAAGCATTGCACACACTTCAGTGCCTTTAATTTTGCAATTGTAACAATTTGTCACAGGTAACATCTCCAATACTAGCTAAATTCCACAATTGTCTATCATCAGAGCCCATGTTTTCTAGTTTCATTCAGCTTTAAGCGTAATGTCATACCAAAGATCCTGCTGCATGACACAGCAACAAAATCAGAGTTTTCCTGTGAGTTTTAAGCTTTTACAAAAACCAGAACAACTTGCTTAATGCTGGTTGAAACTACACCACACACAAAAATCCTATAAAAATCTCCTTGCGTGTTTTGTTTGGGGTTACACCAGCATGGAATTACCAAAAATAGAGAGGGGATAGCCTAACACAGACCTTCCCAAAGTGTGGGGCCCGCCCCCTAGGGGGGGCGCAGAGCCATTGCAGGGGGGGCGCAGCATGAAAAGGAAAAAAAAAACAAAAAAAAAACAACGCTTGGACACTGCTAGCACGGGGCGCCCACAGAAACGCAAAGCAGGAGATGAAGCATCGCTGAATATGTTTCCAAACCAACTTCATTCTAAGCCAAAGACTAGAAAATATGGTGAAGCAAATCTTCCTTTGGCTTCACCTGCACAAGTGCTGAGGTAGGTCTCCCTGCAGGATTGGTTTTCCTTTCGTCGGGAGCAGCGCTGGGCTGTTTAAATCACGGACAAACAGGATCCCACATTCTTGATTTTTAGTTCACAAGCACTTGTTGTAATGACTAACTACTCCTGACATGTTGGAGATTTTCATCTCATGTAAACAATAACGTGGCCACAGCGTGACGTGAAAAAAGGCACATACCTTTGACGTTGCGTGACGAACTCTGTATTCCTCGTCCACACGTAAACGCAAAAAAGGAGTTTTAAAAAATCTCCGTTCTCGGTGATTCGAAACGCCGTTTACGTGGACGAAACAGCTGTGTTTTCAAAAATACCCGTGTAGGTGCAGACGCAGCGTAAAAGAGTTAGAAGTTTATTTTCTTACTACCTGTAATTTATTGCAGATTACTTGTATTTGCTTAATTGTTTACTAAATGTTTGAGGTGTGAAATAAACCGCAATGGAGCAAAATATGGGCGTGTGTGGTTGGAGGATGTGTTCGTGTGTGCGTGCGTGCGTGCGTGCGCGAGGGGGGCGCAAACATTTTTCTTGTAAAACAAGGGGGGCCCAGCAAAAAAGGTTTGGGAACCACTGGCCTAACATATGAAACAGGAAAACACTGCCATGTAATCCATTTATTTCAACAAGGTAACTGTAGTCTGATTATCACCTATTTAAACTGTAAAGTTTCTCTTTACTCGTTCCATCTATCGTTTTTGCTCTGTGGTTCACTTCAGATTCTGTGGAGGGCAGTTGTCATTTAGAGAGGACTGCTGGGACTCCACACACACCCACCCACACACACACACATGGACACACACACACGCACACATGGACACACACACCCACACACAGTCCTCCCACATAGGTGTGTTTCTTTGTAACTTGTTGTTTGATTAGACCTCTTGTCAGGATCATGTGGGCGTGTATGAACTGTACTTGCTTGGTGTTAGTAATTCTCCAGTTAGTTTTGTTGCACCTCTCAGGGCAGAACAACTTACCCTGTTACCAAATGGGCACAGAGCCTCTTTGGCCTGCCTTCAATTGCTTTTCAATACAGAGCACTAGCACACACATATCTGCAGGCCTTGTAGAGGCTGAATGATAATAGAAAAGGTTGGTAGGAAGTCTCTGCTAACATCTAAAATCTGTGAAAGGATAAAATAAAGTTCATCATAACCTCTCAACCTCCTGCTGCTGTTTGATTATCACATGATAGAGATGCAGTGTCAGACTCACAGCCATTGTGCTTTACGGCTTATTGCTGGCTTTGCAAATCACATACACTACTGTTCACTCCATATGGCTCTAAGCATTGCCATTGGTTAGCTTTCATATATAAATATCAATATTTGAAATGTGCACAATTGGTGTAACTTTAAGTATGAGCCAAAAGATGGGAACAGTGCACTGGACACAAGTGCCACAGAACTGGATGTTAACCTTTAAAGTTTAGTAAAGTCAGTAAAAGCAGAAACAGTGTCACATGTCAAAAGAAACGTCACCAGCTAAAATAAAAAAAAGAAGAAAAAGATCATTTTAATGCCATTATAATGATCTAAACTGACTGGCTGTGTTACCATCAGTGTTGGGACTAACGCGTTATTAAGTAACGCGTTACAGTAACTACGTTATTATTGTGGTAACGAGCACGGTAACTAGTTATTATGCCAAAATCAGGAACGTTAGTCGTTACTGGGATTTAGATAGGCTCGTTACTTCGTGTGGTGGCATCGCGGAGCTTCCACAGATTCAGTAACATTAGCAAGTGGTGGAGGCAGCAGGTGGAGGAGGGAAAGGGGAGGTGGGAGGAGGAGAGACCCGAGGTGGCCGCTGGTCCGAGTGTGAACTGCACTTCAGGTAAGAAGTTATGACCTGCAGTCTATCTGGGTCAGATATAAACCAAGTTTAGGTGGAGTTTATTTTCGTTGTGCTGACTTTTTCCTGCTGCGTACTAGCTAGCATGACGGAGTTTCTATACAGCTGAGCGGGTGCTATGTTACTGATGTTGAACTTTATTTTGTTCATAAGGTTAGTTATTAGAGTTTCCAACCGTCCCATAAAAAACATAACCGTCTCGTATTCAGAGAAAATATTACGCGTTTCGTATTGAGATGAAAGGGAACAGTTTGTCCTGGACTTCAGCTACAATGAAAAAGACGCAAAGCTGGAGCTGCACAGCTGCCTCTTTTTCTCTCATTCTCTCCCCTCTCTCTCCTGTTGCTCCTTCAATCATGAAACTGATCAATGATCAGCTGATCGGCTTTTCTCTCTTGTTTGTTTATCGCCCACTTTGCACCAGAAAGAGAAAATCAGCGGATGTCGCGTTAAACAACAGCAGCACGTTTGATCAGCTGTTGTTAGAATTTATTTAATATTAATTTCTAGTATCAGCTGATGTTTGCTGGAGCCACAGCTGTAAAGCTGCTGGTCATGATGGTTTGGATATGTGGTGAGAGGGAAACATGTAGATGAAATCAGGAGATGTCCTTACTGAATCATCAGAGCTGAACAGGTGATGGAGAAACAGGTTTACCTTTTAAGTGACATGAATGAGTTGAAGTTATGAACTGTTTCTGAGAGACAGATAACCCCAGGATCCTTTTCTAAGGAGCTGACAGCTGGTAACTGTGCAGGGGTGGATCTAGCAAAGTGTTGCCAGGGGGCAGGTAGGGCATTAACAGGGAGAGGGGGGCACAAAGAAATACTTTCTTATTCTCATTTAAAATATCTTTCTTTTAAAAAAATAATTATCGGAGTCTTACAACAAACAATTGATAGATTGATGCATATATACCATCAAAACAGTGAACATCACTGTCACAACAGCGTTTGTTTTCATTCAAAGGCTTTATGATTTCTCCTATAATGGCGGCCGGTCTCTAGTCAAAATGCCCGGGCCGATTTTTTGTCCCAGTCCAGCTCTGTATGCAGCTCATCTGCAGTCTGCTGTTACCTACATCTTCCTATTCAGAAGGCAGAATTTCAGAGTTCTGAGTACAATCAAAGCACCACGACTGCAGTTTTTGTGTTGGATGTAAAAAGCGCACATGACGCTGTGACGTAGGCTAGAATCATGGCAGCGGTTAACGACGGTCCAGGCGTGGGATTTCTCTCGTGGAAATATACACATTATCTTTTCCTTTCTGTTGGTAGGTGGAACAGTGCACTGTTGCAATAAGCAAGCTAGAAGACTGGCAGTCTGGCTGGTATCCAGCTACAGAAGCAACACATTAACAAGAGAATTCTGAGTAAAACCAAAGTTACTTTCCCTAGTAACTAGTTACTTTGAAAGTAACGAGTAACGTGAAGTAACTGAGTTACCTTTGGTAGAAGTAACTAGTAATGTAACTAAGTTACTAATTTACAGTAACTTACCCAACACTGGTTACCATATCATCAAATGGTGGCAATTAAATTTAAAAATCTCATCAGCAAGCTCACATTTGACATTTGCTTAGCGTTTAAAGATAACTATATGGGAAAATTATTATAAACACACGATGAGCCTGGGATCAAAATGTTGGTCAAAATGAAAACCTTTCAACTTACTTGGATTTTCTTTTTTCTCCATTGAATCACAAAAAAACTGTTAAAACATCCAAGACACCAGTGCTTGTTCCAGGGTAGACATTAAATTTGTGAGGTGAAGCCCATAGTTTCAGCCCTAAAAATTTCATAACACTATTTGTGTGACTGTTCATGTGTATAATTGCTGCTATGTCTTGATCAAGCCTTTACCTGGATAAATACAGCATATGCTGATAAAATAGGCAGGATGCTTTAAACGGATTCAGACACTTTGCACTAAGTATCGAGTATTTGGCAAAGGCAAAACGGAGTACTGTTATGTTAAGACATGGTCAAGGCAAACAGCTGAAGGGAAGAAAAGTGATTTAAGTGACTTTGAATGTGACATGGTTGTTGGAGGCACAAGGGCTGGTTGGAGTATTTTGAAAAATTGCTGGTCTGCTGTGTTTTTACTGCACAACCATCTGTGAGGTTTGCAGATAGTGGTCCAAAAAGAGAAAAATATGTAGTAAATAGCAGTTCTCTGGTTAGAAATGCCTCATTGATGCCTAAGGTCAAAAGAGAAGGGCTGCAGACTGCTTCGAGTTGACAGGACGGCAACTGTAAGGCGGCCGCAGCTCAATGCAGCAGCTTCGGCAATGGAGACGCTGAACATGGTCCATTCGGACTCAATGTCCCCAGTCTCCCTCTGAATGCTGTTGAAGCTCTGCCGGAGGTGTGCGTTGAAGATCTCGCGGTCTGGGGCTTCTGCTAGTCGTTCCCAAAGTCACCAGATCTCAATATGTGTTGGAATGCAAGATTTGCATCACGGCTGTGCATTCGACAAATCTACACCAACTGTGCAATGCTGTGCAATGAGGAATGTTTCCAGCATCTTGTTGAGTCTTTACCATGAAGAATCAAGGCAGCTCTGAATGCAAAACAGGGTCTAACCCAGTACTAGGAAGGCGTATGTGATAAATTGCCTGTGAGTGTACCAACCTGATGGAAGAGGTAGAAGCAGGGCGTTGAGTAATTTGAAGATTGTTGGTTTAATCCCCGGCTGCTTCAGTCTGCATGCCAAATTATCCTTGTCAGGGTACTGAACTCCAAGTTCCTCCCAGTGCGTTCATTAGAGTGTGAATGTGTGTGAATATTGGATAGTAGTAGTGCTTGTATGAATGCGTGTGTGACTGAGTGAAGGAGACTAGTGGTGTAGCACTTTGAGTGCTCAGAGTAGAAAAGTTCTAAATAAGATCCGTTCCATTTTCAGCGTGATGGTCGAATTTGCTTTGAAATGTGTAAAATGTGTGTTTGCAGGATCATCACTTTAATTCTTTACTAATGATGATCGTCAGGCTAATCAACAGCTAATCAAAGGAGGAACAAACCAACTGGAGACTAAATATGTCGGAAACATCCAATGAAGCCTAGTTTTCTGTTGGATACAATAATATCTTTATTTTTTACTGTTGCTTTGTTTGTTTCTTTGTTCCTCAAAAGCATGGTTTGAGGTCTTATCCTCATAGATAATTTTGTGTTTACATATACATGTACATGTTTACAGTAATACTTTGCAAAGATAAATTACTTCAGTAGTTGTTCTGCTCTGTTTTGTGTAAAATTACACATTTACTGCCGTGAACCTTCTGTCTGCTCTCAGGTAGGTGGTTCCTTTGACGCAAAGGAAGTGCTTCAGATGACAGGGTAGTAAACATACAGTACATAATAGTGCTGAACTCTATTTGACAAGCAACCTCTGGGACACATGCAATATCTCATCAATGGTTACCCAGCAACAACAATGGTACCACAAGTAATAACAAGCAACCTTTCCAAGAAGCCTGGCCACAGGGGAAGCACCAAACCAAAGGGCGGCTGGTCACAACGTGCTGTAGGCAGCGTGAAGATATTTTTCAGTAGATGGGTTCGTCACACAGTTAGATTCAACGTCATTGATTTATTGCTTATTGATTTGTATTTTTATGGCATTTATAGACAGTATGCTGTGCAGATTTGGCAGCCAACACATGCATGCTTCCTCAGATCTCGCTCTTCCAGCCTTTTTAACTTATCTTTCAATAAAGTACATGCATAAGCATATGCAGATGAAACAATGACATGAAATTCACAGCATTATTCACTTTCAAGCATCTGGCATTTCTTATCTCTGCGTGACATCCTGGTTTCAAGAAGTTTGCCATGTTTGTTGCTCTTGAGCGATATGCTAGTTTTCCTGCATTTAACTTTTTAAAAGACCTCCAGATTTCAAAGCCATGCTGTGTCTTTGGTCTGGTTTGGTTTGGACCAACTCTGCAGTGATAACAGGCAGGCAGAAAGACACTGCTGTAAAATTGCTGAACAACTCCTGTGGTTTTGAGTTTTTTCCCTCTGGTTAGATCTGTTAGATGCATTTTGTATGAAAATTAAATGAAACTGTGAGTAGAAAAGAAATAATGTGTTTCTAACAAAACCTCCCAAACTTGATCAGTGCGTATATACATATAATTCCCTTTTTTAGACACAGCATTTAAATAGCTATTACAACTTAATTACCTCATCACCATGCAGCTCTGTGCTGGTGTCACTTACTTCCAAAAACACTGAACATAAAAGTATCACTCTTCTCTTATCACTTAACCACAAGCACAACACACATTGTCACTTGGATAAACTGATGCTTTACTCCATCGGGACTGAGGCTGAGTATCTTTGACCGATACTTTAGAGCGCCTTCTTTCAGAGGCAGCCCTATAGAAAAATAATAAAATAACAATGGGAGAAGAAGACAAGTCAAGTAAAGTAGAAGAAATTAAGAGAAATGGACAAAGGAAAATAGTTCCAGGGGAAGACGGAGAGAGAAAGATGTAGGATACCTTGAAGAAGCAGCACAGTTAAAGAAGACAAAGTGTTATTGCTGCTTGGTTACACAGCAGTGAGCGGGGGCCTCTCTCCTTTTCCTCTATCACACACACAAGTACACACTCGGGGCAGAGGGGATGCCTCTGTGGGTACCAAGGTCTTTCCTCTCTCTAAATTAAAACCATTAATAACCAACTGGGAGAGGAGCGAGAGGGGGCAGGAGGGAGATTGATACAGGGCAGAGAGAGTACCAGAAAAAGTGGGACTTGGGAATGAAAGACTGGGGGATGCATGATAAGCTGATGGGCAACTTATATAACTACGAGAAAGTGTAGAAAAAAGTGAGAGCGTAATAAATATTTTCTATTCATTACCAGAAGGAGCACATACTTGTAGGTGGCACATTACACAGGTTTCCACATGTCAGCCCAAACAGTGGCTTAAAACAGACGAGTGGAAAGTATCTTGTTCGGTGTGTATCTAAAAAAATACTTCAAGTTTCGGGGACAACCTGAAACTTGAAGTATCTATTCATCACCTTTGTGCTGAGTGGAGGGTCCCTGCAGACATGGCGGTTAGGTTTTGCCAATTTCTTGCTTGTTTTCAGGTATTTAAAAAAATAAAATAAAACATTTTAAATGAAAGTCTTTCTGTGAATGTTACTTCGGTGTAACTCCAGTATAAATATTTGGATAAATACATTTTTCAAGTGGTACAATTTATTTAATTTGTGTCTTGGTAACAAAAGATATTTAAGTTACAGCTGAATACCAACTTAAAATGAAGCCATGATGGTTCACTGGACAAAAATACTGCAATATCTATTGAAGGACTACCGTTATTATTATACATAGTTTTCTTTTTTTTCAGTTATATTTCCTTGAAAAGCTTTTTCATTGGTAGTTGTGCACACTGTTAAAAAAAACATCTTAAAAAAACGGTAATATTCAGGCAGCTGGGAGCCAAAATACTACCGTAAAATCACAGAAAATAACTTTCCAATGAAAATACGGTTATTTCCAGTAATGACAATACAGTTTGTTGCCCTAATTTTACATGGGATCTTGCCTTTTCAAGTGATCTTAAACACTGAATTAGGAACATTTTAACGTGATCAAACAATGAAATTACCTGTAAACAAGGTCAATGAATGCAGCAATATGAATCATAATCCGTAAATGTACAGAAAAGTTAACAGTTGGTTTAAATAATAATGGATTGCATGCCCTGGGACAGAGGCGAGGCTGCCATATCGCACCATCGGCGCCTTTGGCCATCACCAGTAGGCGAAGTGTCTTGCCCAAGGACACAACGACCGAGAGCGTCCAAGCCGGGGCTCGAACCGGCGACCTTCTGATCACAAGGCGAACTGCCAACTCTTGAGCCACGATCGCCCTAAAAGCAATGATAATAATACTTATCTGATGTAACACAAGCTTATAGGAATCATGTTATTTTCCATAGCATTACATTTGAATTCAACAGCTCAATCTTTCAAATAACGGACAGATATTTGTGAAATTATGATGCATTTGTGAATTATTTTAACAATCTAAATATGCATACGTACAGACAGATACATTTAATAATCATGAAAATTATGTTTTATTACATTACAGTGATTTAACGTTAATTTAGATTTGAAATGTGAAATCAGTCTATTTATGTAACATTAATGATATTCTAGAAGAACAAAACTGTAAAATGCAGTGAAATACTTTTATATTACTATTATATTAGGATGTTTTCCTACAGCACAGCCATACCCGCGACCGTGTGGTTGTTAGTTCACATTCATTGGCCGATGCTTAGCGTCATGTTATTATGTGTCCCAACATCCAATGGCACGTCACATTGTTTTCATGGCCACACCCTCACCCCAGGTGCAGAGGCCTGTTTCTGTTCAGGAATGTTGGGAATACTTTGAGATTTATATTAATTGCAATTCCTGCCTCTACATTTATTTTTTAAAATATATAATTAGCACAGCGTGGCCGTGCAATGTTTTATATGTTTTTTTTTTAGTTTTTATTCCTATTAATTATATTTTCACTTGTTACCTCTGAATTATTGAATCAGACCTAGATGAAATGAAATTTTCAGCACAATTATAATTCAAATACTCCTTTAATTATTGATTACTCTCATTAATTTTCAATCATTTTATATACTTTTCCATAGTATTACATTTGAATTTAACAGATCATTCTCTCACATAACAGACAAATATTTGTGAAATTATGATACATTTCTAAATGTATCTTTACAATCTAAATATGCATATGTACAAAAAATATATTTAAAAAACAAGTAAATTGTGTTTTACTGTATTTACAGTGATGTTATGTTATTTTACCTTTGACATGTAAAATCACCGTCTACTTATGTAAATGTAATGATATTCTAGAAAGACAAAACTGTAAACTATACAGTAAGATAGTTTGACATTACTATTTTTTGGAACAGTGCAGTTACTGTTTTATTTGCCACGTGCTTTAAGCAGGTAAATGTTCTAACAGTGTGGCATCTCCATTTTGGAAATACAACTGAAACAAGTCACTTTCTGATTGCTACTCATATTGATCACATAGATATCATATTTACATAGGCTTTTTTTTATGATCCAGACAACCAGCTTTTCTCCCCAGAGCATGAAGTGCACAGCATCTCCTGCCCAGTTAAAGACATTCACAGACTTAAACTTCAAGGATCAATAACTCACGAGGGAGAAGCTATAAAAACACAAATAATGTTTCTTTCTTTTCAGCTGTAGTCAGAAAGACAATGATAGTCATTAGTCATCCCTTTATCATTTCTTCCCCCAAAACACTCTTTTTTCCTCCGCATATTTCCAGCTGTATTCCTACAATAATTAAAATTATAAATATATGTTTTAACTCAAAAGTACAGTTTTTAAATTTAATGTTGCTGAAACAACAAAGTAATAAATAATAAATCTGATGGAGAAATCCCTCATCTTTGGAAAAGAGAGTTTATTACAGAGAAATGTCTCTTTCCAAAATAAAAGCTCTACTATAGGCTTCTTCTGGGCTATATTCTCAGCAGCATATTAAACATATCAGGTCCCCATAAGGAGAATCATGTGCTAACGGCTGTCTAAATGACTCGGCTAAAGTTTGTAGCATGCGTGCTTGTTGTTTTTGTCTGCTTCCACTTGTCTTTCACTAGGATGATGTCGGAGTAAATGTGCAGTCATATTCGTTGTGTTCCCACTAGTGCTGTCAGCGTTAATCTGAAATGACGTTAACGCCACAACACGGCAAATCTCCGTTAACGAGCTACCGCGGATCGCCCCGTACGTGGGGCTGGACAGCCAACACGTTAACGAGCTAACTGCGCTAACACACTAGTTCCCACCAATGTAATTGAGCATTGCTGGAACATCCAACATACTGTTTTACTTTTGTCCACTTCCAGGCAGCCTACCTACAGTGTTTCACAAAAAAACAAAAAAATATAAAAAAAATAATGCCGTTCATTTGACATTTCCAAGCGCGCGCTAACCCACTGTTTGAACCCCGGAACAACATACCATCGGCTTGCATAACCACTCGTACAATCGTACGATTATGGTTGTGAGGAGACCATAAATAGCATTTGCATTTTCTGTTGTACAGTTCATTTGCTGTTATGGATAAAAAGTGTTTTTTTGTTTTAACAATCTACATATGCTCATGTACAGACAGATACATTTAACAAACAAGAAAATTATGTTTTATTACATTTAGTGATTTTACATTAATTTACATTTGAAATGTAAAATCAGCCTATTTATGTAAATGTAATGATATTCTAGAAGAACAGAACAAAACTGTAAAATAAACAGTAAAATACTTTTATATTACAATTTTTTTTACAGTGCAGCGCGACAAGTGTAGAAACTAATGGTGGTGTATGCGCTCAGGTCTGCTGTCTGTGGACTGGGACGGTGTAACTCCGTCATTTTCTTACAATAATCACACGGTTGCTGTAACAGATTTAGCAATTAAATGAGCTTTACCTTATTTATTTAGCTAGCGTATTTACTTGGTGTTGGATCGATACCAAAATATGCAGTATTGCACACCACTAGAAAGTGACTTGATACAGTCATTCCAGTATAAACATACAAAAATGTAATAAAACAACACATTTTTAAAAATGTATTTATTTAGTTAAAGGTGAGGAGGAGCTTTATTTAGCCATGAAGCCAGATTCTTCCTCTGGATGGCATGACCTTGGCCTCCAGTAACACTGTGAGGAACCTCGGAGTTGTTTTTGGCCAGGACATGTCCTTCAATGTGCTAACAACAAATATATCTAAACTCTCACAGTAATGATGAAAAACCAGTGGATATATTCATCACTTCTAGGCTGAACTATTGTACTATTGAACTTTATTATCACACTGTCCAAAAAAACTCCCTGAAAACGCTGCAGCCAGAGTTCTGGCAGGGACTAGACAGAGAGAGTTTCTCGCATGGTGGCTTCTCTTCATTGACAACTTTCATTGCCCCATCTTATTTTAAAGACCTTATTGTCAAGGTTGTGCTGTGTGACATGTAGGACGAGGACCCCAACGCAGGACACAGAAAGAAAGAAACTAAACTAAGAAAAAGAGACTAAAGACAGCAGCTTTATTGCTAACGCCAATACTTATACAGAAAACAAGAAACTACAAACATTAAACTGAAACCACAGAACGAGGAAATACTGAGAGTAACACACACACACACACACAGCACATGGGAGAGGTTCAACGCAACAACAGACAGAAGAAAACACAGGGCTTAAATACACCAGGGAGTGACGAGGGACTGGAAAACAGGAGGGAAACACAGCTGGAGTAATCGGACATGATGAGACACAGGAAACAAAGCAGAATATACTGACATAGGACACAGACTGTCAAAATAAAACAGGAAGCATGAGGCATTCACAAGGACTAGACAGAGATGTGGAAACATGACACACTCTGAACAGCAGGAACATGAAGACAAACGTAACACAGGGAAGACATGAAGACTGAAGACTAAACATACAGAACAGAATTAAACCTTCACCAAGAACACCGGGCAGGCGCAGACAAAACAGAAACCTGAAAACCAGGAACTATAAATATAATACAAACAAAAAACATAATTCAAAGACTATAGCTTAAACAAGAAACACCCAGTGCCGTGACACTTAGAGTACCACGTGACCTCAGTGGGGCTCTTTGCTGACTTATTGGGTAGTATTTAAAAGTCGAATGTGTCTTTTGTCCTATCTCTCTTCCCTCACCCTCAACCAATCACAGCAGATGGCCCCGCCCCTCCCTGAGCCTGGTTCTGGTGGAGGTTTCTTCCTGTTAAAAGGGAGTTTTTCCTCCCCACTGTTACCAAGTGATTGCTCATAGCAGGTCATCTGTTTGTGGGGTTTTCTCTGTAATAATGTAGAGTCTTTATCATACATTATAAAGCACCTCAAGGAAATGTTATGATTTAGCACAATATAAATAAATGAACTGAGAAAACTGCATGCATCTTTTACCATCCAAGAGGAATGTCTCACATTTTTAATTATTACAAAGAGTAATGTACCTGCAGTATACAACTGCAGAAGGTCTTTGAGCATACTAATTAGAAAAGTACTGATGATATTATAACGTCAGAGTAGAAATAGCTTCTTTAAGTAAAAGCTACATCTGCCCATCAAGGATACCGATATTGCCTAGCAACAGCTACATCAGTTGTTTCTTCCCCCTCTTTGTTGTTCACATGTTCATTTATGTTCATTGAAATCTGCCAGATAGTTCACCAGTTTCATAAGCAGCCGCAGCCTTGAGTCAGCTCACTGAGTTTTTCAGCTGCACACACAGATGCACTTATACGTGACTGTTTGTGCACAAGCTCACACAAATGCACACACACACCTCTGAATGTGTGCGGCTCTCACAAAAAGATGTTACAGAGTGTCAAACCAATATCTGTCTCTTCACTGTAGCCTGCCTCTCCATTTTCAGCTCAAGGACAGAGAAAGGGAGGCAGGAGAAAAAAGAGTGAGAAAGTGATGGAGAGAGCAAGTGACAAGAAGAGAGAGATGACGCTTTAATCTTAACAGAGGAAAGCTTTTCAGAAAATGATAGAGAACATCCGTAATCACATATAAATACATAAAGGGTGCTCTGGCAATGTCAAGACCCTGAACACTTACCATAAAATTATATATATCCAGCTTACACTTTACTGGAAATGTCAGCACATAAAACACGAGTAAACCAGTTTGTTTATGAATGCCAGTATAGTTGGAACAGGTGAGACGCAAGTCGGTTAATAACGTACTGGCTGATATCCTTCCCTAGGTGGGTTGCTTGAATTTGCTAATCATATGCATTGTAGTGGCAGCACTCCGTCTCTATTTCACTCTTCTGTACCACCTTTAGGAGTCAGTCCGGCAACATGCATTTGAAACGCGAGCAAGTCCAGGTACTTTTCTTGCAAAAAAGATGTTTATTGAAACTTTTAATTTACATGGCAAGACTCGGTCAAAAAACTGTGTTGCTTCCAGCTTATCTGACTCCCCAACTACGTAATTACAGTGTGCCGGAAGCCCAAAATACTAAAAAGCGCATTAGAATGTCGCACTTCTATATTCTATACCTTTAACAAAACAGTATTTTGAAATTAACCAGAAATTATATTCTTAACATCAAACATGTATATTTCTCCTCTAATCATTTTACAAGTACCAATAAAATTAACCTTTAATTGGCTCTTACATGCATGTATAATTCTTTCAGCAAACGTGACGTTGATCAGCTATAGACACACGGCAGCTGCAGCTGTATTCATGCAGCCTGGGGAAGCTATATCTGCTCAGTTATAACGTAATAACTGAAGGTTCTCAGTCATCCAGGTCATTGTAGTCAAAGGAGCTTGCAAAGTAATAACGGAGTCTTTAAGATAACCAGATATCACTTTTAATGCATTTAAAATAATATGGAGCTCATATTAAACTGGAGTTTCATATCATCTGAAAGTATTTTAAAATGCAGCGCACAGGTGTACAATATGCTATTGTTCTCTTCTTGCCAGTTTATACTTTTACCTTCTCAAAGGCAAAGTTTGTGGTTTGGTTGTCTGTAAAGACAAGTGAGTTTTTTGTCAGGGCTAGTCACTTGTATTTTTTAAAATAGGGATTTTGCGCAGGCCCGCATGGTGGCACAGCTGCCTCACAGCAAGAAGGTCCCGAGTTCGAGTCCACCATGTGGTCAAAGGCCTGTGTGGTGTTTGCATCTAAACTTGCAGTTAGTTGGTGATTCTGAATTGCTCATAGGTGCTCTTTGACTGGTGACCTGTCCACGATGTCCCCCCCCCCCCCCCGCTTTACAGGCCTTAGTTAATAAAATAAATACATTTTAAAATCCATCTTTAGAAAATATATGTCTGTCCACATGAAAGCAGAAACAAGAGCAACAGGTGGTGATCTAAATTTCCAAAGTACCCATGTACTTGTGGAAAGGGTTTTGGTAAACAGCTCGGGCCGTGTAAGTGCTTGTAGGCAGCACAGAAAACGTAAGGGAACTGTGCAATTGACACTGAATTAAAAATCCTGGCAGGCCTACGAGCCTGAAAGGCTTGCCAGTTCAGCCCCTAACCCCTCGGCCTAGAGCAGGCTTACAGATATGAATCAAAATGCAAATCAGAAGAGCAGGGGGGGCTTCCGCTGGACAAGAGGTTACAGCTTTGTTCCTCAAAGGTACTGACTCCATTTTAAGATGTAAATAGATCAGGCTTGGGTCAATTAGATGCTCATTAATTGTAGCTTTAATAGATGAAATCAAGCATTTAATGAAAGCAAGTATGCCACAAACAAGAGCAGTAACATTACTTTGACCCAAAGGTTTGGGACAAAACTAAATAATAAAAATGGACCAAGTGGCAAACTTTAGACCCTATACAAGAAAAGAAAGAAGATATAACTGAGTCCCATATTTTAAGAAATCGTTGTAGTTTGGGAGACACAGAGGATCATCAGTTTCACCACATCTCACCTGTTTAAATGTGCTGTGCATAAATTAGGGGCGTGGCTGCCATACGTGTTGAGTTTCCCAGGTAAGTACACTTTGTGCCCCACTCAACAGTCTTACCTGTAACTCATCAGCTGTACTTTTGTGCGCAAATATATTAGCATAAAAATAAATACACAGCATAAAAAGGTGACTCACAATGGTTAAAGATCTGCTGCATTACTGTGCTTTCATCTATATACAGCCTGCAAAACCAGTGCAGGTTGTTTTTGTTTGTCTGCAAATGTTAAAAATTCAATCCAAAGTTTACAACAACCTGACAAAAAATCCTTCATTTTAAAATAATAAATGGTACTGTAAAGTTTTTCAGTTTTTAATGCACATGTCAGTAGACTGAAATATAGTTTAATTTGTGTTTAATATAGTTTAATATAGTTTAACTAAATAAATTTAGTTTAGTTTGTTACATCTGGAAGTGAATCCAGAACTTGGACTTTGAATTCTTTCTCCTGATATTTAAAATAAACACGAGATAGGAAAACCAAATCCTGCACACATGTGTTATTACAGTGAAAAGTGATTAGAAAACAGAAAACTGATAGATTAGATTATATTAGATTAGATTCTAATCTAATCTATCAGATTAGAATCTAATCTAATCTATCAGATTAGATTAGATTCTAATCTAATCTGATAGATTCAGATCAGATTAGAATTAGATTAGATTAGAATCTAATCTGATAGATTAGATTAGAATCTAATCTAATTCTAATCTGATCTGAATCTATCAGATTAGATTAGAATCTAATCTAATCTATCAGATTAGATTTGAATCTAATCTATCAGATTAGATTAGATTCTAATCTAATCTGATAGATTAGATTAGAATCTAATCTAATTCTAATCTGATCTGAATCTATCAGATTAGATTAGAATCTAATCTATCAGATTACATTAGAATCTAATCTATCAGATTAGATGATAGATTAGAAAACAGAAAACTCTAATTGTTGAAAAACATTGAAGTGATGTGTAGAATTTGACTTGGAGCAGCAGTTAAAACTTGTGGCTTTGTGATGTTTCTCGTTAGGTTCTAGACTCAAAACAAAAGAATTCGTTTTATTTTCATGATTTTACATGAACTGTCTGCTTTTAGCTTTTAATCACATGTATTTATTTTCCCACTGTGGTGGTTCAGGGTGATTGTTTACAGTGGTGAAACTTAAACAACAGCTGCTTCGTTCTACAGCGTGATAAGAAAAAGGTAAACGTTATGAAACGTGCAGTCGGTGAAGCTTTTATCTGTTTGCTGCCGTTAACATCATCAGGCGTGTACAGACAGCTGACAGAGAGGTGAGAAAATGAACGCAGAGATCAAGTGATGGGAAAAGAACGATGAACAAAAGATTAGTGGAGCTGCACGACGCCCATTAGCATTCTGCCAGCATTGTTTAGCAGTGACAAGACGAGCTGTTGTGTTTCTAATTATGTTATTAGCTTTTTAATACACATCCACATGCAGTCATTTAATTCTAGTAGCGTTTCCCGTCCCAGTGATGGGTCGCTGATTGCTGCACTCAGCCGTTTTATTAGGCCTAATTAAATTAACGTTATTTTGGTCCTGCCGTCAGCTACACACTCAGAGCTGAGGCAGTGTCACCAAGTGTGTTTCTGTGGATTTAAACATGCAATTTTTAACTGTAGGATTCTTATGGGTCGGTCCTGAGGTGTGTATGTGTGTCACACAGCATTGACCCAGCAATAAGAAATATTTCCCCTTAAAGTAAATGTCTAAATGATTAGAAGTGCACGAGCAGCTCATCCATAATTAGGCACACACAGAGTTAAAGGCAGGTTTATCCTCGTGGTGTGATCTATCATGATGACTTTTCAGCTTTAAGATAAAATAAGAATTTGCACATTCACATGTGTGTGTGTGTGTGTGTGTGTGCAGTCACAGTTATTTCTCTGAGCACTGCAGTGACGCGCCATCATTACTCACCACCTCTCTCCCTCCATCCTGGACCCTTTCCCTTTCTTATCTGCCCCCCACGTCTTCTTCTCAAACTCTTTCCTGAGTACACACATTTCACCGGTTTCCTTGTTTCCCACCTGCTGACCGTCTTTCTCCACACGCCTCAGCGGCGTTTCGGTTTTACTCTCTTCCTTCTGTGCCCTCGCACCAGGGGTGTCACAGTGAGCAGAATAGTGGGACTAAATTAGGGCCGAAATTGGCAAACAGAACAAAGGCAGAGGCCTCGAAAAGTCTGAAATTAAAACAATTATTTTTAATTAAAATGTTGAGTCTTTTTTATTATTAGGAATTCATCTGTTGGGTGAATTAAATCTTTGGCAGACTGTTGTTGAATATCAGAACACTCTTCCCTTTTCAAATATGCACACAGTTAAATATAATCCATTATTAGGTTTAACAAAAACAGCTTTTTGTTCTGTCGCTTTCTCACTTTTATATATATTTGATATTTTATTATGCTGCTTCAGTGTTCACTGTCTAAGCGGCACTTTTTAGTAACTGATTAACATAAATTCTGCAAAGAGAAAACATGTCTTCCTTATTTGGCTTTTATTTTGATTGAAATCCCCGACTCATCCTTCCCAGAGTGGAGTCAGACTGATCCTCCTAGAGTAACTAAAACAGTGAAAGAAATAAGAATGACATGTCAAACCTCATGTAGCCGACCAGTTTGTGCTCACACACGCGTAGATAAATGTCAGACAAGCACAGGCTCATACAGCCACTGAAGGCGCCGTGTCTCGTGGGTGTCCCTGCTCAGAGACAAATCCCACATTCATCACACGCACACAGACACACCTATGGCCCAGCGTACGCCAATGAAATGTAGACGGAAGGTAATTAAACAGGGATCAGGCTGCTCTTTATCAAGGGCTCTTCACTGCTGGGCTAAATTAACCTCTGCCCACACACACACACACACACACACACATTTTGCCTTAAGAATCCACACACACACATTAACACACGCACATTTTCATGCATACAAAGACGGACATGTGCAATGAAATGTGTTTTCATCTAATGTATTTTCTAATGTAAGCTCATGTAAGTTACTTTGTTACTTTTTCTCATTTAAAAAAATAAAGGCATTAGCTAGTGTTACATTGTTACATTGTTACATTGTTACATTGTTACATTTACAGCTCTAATAGTAACAACAAACAAACCAGAAGCCACGTGAAGTCTAAACAATAGTTTAGTTTTATTTGTTTAAATAAATGATGGTTTCTAATCAGCTCTGTTTCGTCCTTTAATTGGGAAAAAAGGATTTTTCCTCAACCTGCTGCATGAACACACCAGACAGCGGTGCAGCACCGGCTCTGATCGCTGCTGCATGCTCAGGGCAGCACGGTGCTGTTTTGTGAAGTCTATACATAACAGCAGTGATCCTGCTCTCGGAGCAGTGTGTGGTGCAAACGCACAAAAATCACAAGCCCTGAAAGGCTGTCAGTACAAACACACAGAGTTATACTCGTTTAAAATTTAACCTTCAGCTGCAAATCACAGTTTTGCGGGGAAAATGCTGCATTTCTGTAAAATCCACACAATGCTTCAACACTTCACAGCTATGTCATGAAATCCACACGCTGCTGGTTTATGTACATTATATAGAAACACACAGTGAACATGGGTTTGTGATGCAGCCACAGTGAAACTAGACACCACCAAAAACTGTTTTCTGCAGAGTCACACAGATCTGAACCTATTTCAGTCCAGCATCCATCTACCACCTACAGGCAGGGAATGTAACAGCCGCACGACGCTCCAGTATTTTCCAGTATTTGTGTTGCTCGGACAATCGTTTGTCCCAAAGAGATTTTGTTTGCCCACAAAAAGGAAGATGCATCCCTCGGTTCTCATGCGGTGGCTTCACAGAGAGGGGAACAACCCGAGTCACCACAGACAGAGCAAGGACATGAAACAGATCCATTCTCAGTCCAACAGCTGCCTTCATCAGTGGTAATAGTGCAGCTGACACTGTTGTGGTTTAATATGACAGAGTTTCTTTAGGAAAACAGCATTTTGACTGCACAGCTATCCAGCATTCACCCTTTGTCTCTGCTTTGTTCTTGTGTTGCTGTGGTTTGTCTTGTCCAGGTGCTTGTCAGGATCAGAGCACTTTGCTTCTCTGCCCAGCTGTTCAGCCACCTGTGGAGGTGAGACGGAAACAGAGAGGGGTGAGCACACAAGGATGAAGAGATGGGGATAAATACAGTGAAACAAAAAGGGAAAACTGGTGACAGAAAGAAGTGAATTTTACCTTTTAATCCACACTACGGACGACAGGTGCAGCCTCGGGCCTCTGCGCTGTGACTTCTGGTTGAACCTTTGTATTTTAGCAGCAGATGCTCGCGCTCGTCAGGTGATCACGGGCAGAAAACTGATCAGCAACCCTGCAGAGATTTTTTTTGTTTATTTTAAAAGGACATATTAATCAAACTCAGTTCAACATGAATGACACTCATGACAGTCAGTGTTAAAACCAAGCTTAAAAACAAAACTACATGCACGTATTTGCATATATTGCATATATGTAAGAAAAGAAAGGAACGAAACATCGTGCTAAGGTTGTGTGCTTTACAGTGCAGCGTGCAGCAATATTATGGATCCTAGACTTGGCCAGTTGATTGTTGTGCACCATGCTGTAGAAACACTCAGGTTGTCTTAAGAAGACTGAGAAGATTTGTCTTTTTTTGCAGATCAATTACAACTAATCCCTTGGATTAAAATCCCTAAAAAAATGTCGATGCATTAGAAAAGTTTAGGCAACTGCACGGATCCTTTGCACATAAATAAGGACAAATAAGGATCAGTGCTTGTGTAGATGTAGATTTGGAGCTGTTACAGTAGCTACAGTGTGTAGATTAATAATATTTTGATTAATAATAACTGAGCACAGCACTGTGGCAGATTGGCAGCCTGTTCAGGGCGTGCCCTGCCGCTGCCCCTGTGACAGCGAGGAGGAGCTTCAGCCCGACTGAAACCAGCCACCTTTGAGCCGTCAGGAAAGAGTCTGATTCTCTAAAGGTGCCGAGCTAATGACTGTGTGAGATTCACAGTAGGATCCATGTATTGTGCTAGATGCCATCAGCATACTAAAATGCTCAACTATACACCATACCTCAGGGAGTGATTCGCCGTGGGGGGGGGGGGGGGGGGGGGGGGGGGGGGGGGATCCTTCCCAGGGGCTTTTTTCTGCTTAATTTCTTTTATCCCACGTGGTATCTTGAAACAGTCGACAGTCCAAACAACAGTAAATTCAGCTTTCAGAACAAATCTGTGACAGCAGACACTGCTTGAGGCGGGGGTTTGGAGGGGGGGATGTTTCTGATCCTGTTCATCTTTTCCTGGTAAATGGCCTGTATTTATATAGCGCTTTACTAGCCTAAGGACCCCAAAGCGCTTTACACATCCAGTCATCCACACATTCACACACACATTCACACACTGGTGATGGCAGCTACATTGTAGCCACAGCCACCCTG
>NC_140445.1:67323532-67561032 GCF_963576455.1 Neolamprologus multifasciatus
AAGTTCATACTAAAAAATAAAAAATATATATAAAGCCACAAACAACATCCAAGCATGGACCACACAGAAAACACAGACCAAAGGCTGATCCATGACGAGAACGAGGTAATCAGGGGAAGTGAACACAGCTGGGGGAGGCACAGGTAAGCAGAATCTAGAGAGCGAGACATGAGGACGTAAAACTAAATCCAAGACAGATGAATGACTACCACATCAAATAAGGCAGTGTGTGTGTGTGTGTGTGTGTGTGTGTTTCACCTTGACATACAAGGAAACACTCTGGAGACTAACCTCCAGTTAGCTATCCACAGTTTACAATAAACACCGAGGAAGAGTGATGAGGTCAATGAGAGGTCTGAGACCTGTGAGAGGTCTACCTGTGACAGACAGTAATTAGCCAGGTGCCACCTTCTGTTATTGCTGTGCTGATTAATCCATACTTCATACTGTACACCAGACCCTTAGCTTGTGCTCCAGAGTTCATCACTGCTCCTGGTTCAGTTGTCCTACAGTACACTATTATAGGAAACATAATTTAAATACTGGTTGTTTTTAATTGCTCCTTATCTTCGGAGACATTTGCTTGATATGTGAAAATACATTTTCTACCTCTTTCACTTCATTATGATCGTCTTATGTTTTTTAATTTTTATTTCTAAACTTTATATTTTTACCTGTGCTCCTTGTTTATATCTTCTTCTTATTACAGTCCCAGTTTGCTCCTCTGCTAATAATTACCCATCTCTGTTTTCTGCTGATTTATCTGTCATTTTCACCACGTCTTGATCTTCTTTTGCTTTCCTCCTCTTCAAATCTTATTTCTCTTTTTTTTTAATCTTGCCAATTTCATTTTTCTCTGTCTGGCTCTCCAATTTTCCTTCCTGAAATAAAAGATTCTTACTCTTACTCTCTCATCCTGTCGGCAAGCCTTTGAACCTCAGAGAACCTCCCTGCACACATGTGTTTTTAATTTGAAAAGCAGACATTAAGAGAGATTTATTGGTTCCCCACTTATATCACATCACATCAGTGCAGTCTGCTACCAACAGATTATTGGTCGAAGAAATCCTAATGGAGTGGCACCATGTTTTATTGCTTATACAATGCTAATAATAATAATAATCTTTAACCTTTTATTCAAAAATCTTTATCATGCATACTGAGATCCTAATCTCCAGTCCTTTCAAAAATCAGCCAGTGTCTACAGTCTGACCCATGTGGCTCAACTCTGTCGCTCAGATTTCTCAACTGCCTTAAACCTGCATTCGCTTTCAGCCAGCGAGGTGCAACTCTGGGAAGGAATCTGTGGATTGATATATTCTTCATTCAGCAGATCCCTTTGGTGTAAATTGTCTCATCCTATCTCTTGGATCATCTTCTTTCACATGAACCTCCTGCACGTCTTCCTTTAATATATCCCTGAATCTTCTCGGTGGTCTCCCTTCTTTCCTCCTGCCTGGCAGCTTCATATTCACCATCCTTTTCCCAATATTCCTCTTCTGCACATGTCCAAGCTGTCACCGCCTCCTGAACTTTGTCTCTAAAATGCTCCAAAAAGGTCCATTCTGGTTGCTTCTAGTGAAAATCTTAACATCTTCAACTCTGCTGCCTCCAGTTGCACACCAGACACACTTCCTGCAGCCGTTTATGCATGCTTTGGACTGAACACAGAACACTGGCATGCAGTGCTTGTGTTTTGGTTAAAGAGGCATATTTTATAACAGGCACAGATGGGCAGCGTTCATTGTTTTTGTTGCAGTAATTGTAGTTTGGCACCCAATAAAAATGAAAGTGCTATATTTATTTTTCCAATCAAGCCAACTACATGATAGCATTCACAGTTTACACATTTCCCTAGCTGGGACCAACGATGGACGATGAGGGAGTATGAACTGGTGCTGCGGTTTGGGGAAGGCCTCGAAGGGGACTGGCGACGGCTCCCGGGCAGATCCCGTGTACTAACGAGAAGTGAATGAAGGAAAGGAAGAGAGGAGAAGAGAGGGAAAATGGGGGGGGGGAAGGGTGGGGCATGCAAATGAGAACAGCAGGTGAAGGGGGGCTTTTATAGCCTGAGGCCGGAGGTGAAGGAGGAGTGGTCCCGCTACTGGAATTCAGATGATATCTCCTCTTAAATTATCCTTAGGAATTAAAAGTCCTCATTTTCTGCGTCACTACTTCAGTAATCCAAAATATCTCTGTCAGCCTTCTCGGTTCTGAATCATCTTCAGCTTCTCATCAGCGGCGTCCCACAGGGCTCAATTTTAGGGCCATTGCTGTTTTTCCTGTATTTGTTAAGGGTTTCATCCTTAGAAGGCATGGGATCGCTTTTCATTGTTACGCAAGTGACTGCCAAATTTATCTGCCACTAAAGCAGAAGGATGGCATCTCCATAAAACCTCTGTTGACAGATGACATTAAAGCTTGGTTGGCTTTAAAGTTTTACATTTTAATGAAAAGAAAACAGAGATGTTGGTGTTTGGACCCAGCGGTCCCTGTGAGTCCTCCTCTGTTTGATTTGGGAGCCCTGGAAGTTTATTTCAAACCTGTTGTTACTGAACTTGGTTTTAAGTTGGACAGTGATTTTAAGTTGGACAGCCAAATCAGAGCAGTGGTGAAGTCCAGTTTTTATCATTTAAGGCGACTGGCAAGAGTAAACATTTTTTTCTTTCTAGGCAGCACCTTGAAACAGGATCCATGCTTTTATTTCTTCCTGTCTGGACGACTGTAACTTCTCAGCTGGTTCAAAATGCCGCTACACGACTGCTAACAGGAGCTCATAAAGAGAGCATATAATCCTGTGTTACTGGCTGCCTGTGTCTTTCTGAGTTCATTTTAAAATTCTCATCTTTGTTCTTAAATGCTTTCACAGTCTTGCCCCGTCTTACCTCTCTGACCTTCTTCATCCCTACACACCCTGTCGGTCTCTTAGGTCAGCTGCTCCTGGAGGTACCAAGATCCAGGAGGAAGCTCAGAGGGGGCGGGGCCTTTTCTATCGTGGCTCCTAAATCATGGAATAACTTGCGCTTGCACGTTAGAGAGAATCATTCACTGTCCACTTTTAAAACACGTCTTAAACTAGTGCTGTCAGCATTAATCTCATTAATAACACCATAACCACATTAACACAGCAAGTCTCAGTTAGTGAGTTAACGCGGATCACCCCGTGCGAGGGCTGCACGGCGCTAATGCGTTAACAAGCTAACCGCATTAATGCGGCAAATCCCCGTTAACGTGGTATTAACGAGATTAACGCTGACAGCACTACTTAAAACCCATTTTCAGTCTTTGGCTTTTGACCTCAGTGAGACTTAGCTAATAACTAATTTAATTACAAGAGAAACTAACTAATTAATTTACTTTTTTCTTTTATTTGGCTTTTATTTCTATCTTATATAATTTTATTATTTAGTTCCAGTGTACAGCACTTTGCGTTAGCTGTGGTTAAAGTGCTTTATAAATAAAGGTGATGATGATGAAGTATGTCTTAAATTAATAAATGAAGTAGGGATGCAACGATACCAATTTTTTCAAACCGATACGATACTTGGATCTGAGTACTTGCCGATACAGAGTACAAAAACCGATACTTCTACCACACACACACACACACACAAATGCAATGAATTGGAAGACAGGTTTTATTTTATTCTCTGCCGATAAAAAATAAAATCTTAATAAAAATGACCACAAAAAATTTCAAGTGAAAAATAAGCACTTCTGTTAAATTATTGCAGAGTCTCCACATTGTAATTTAACAAAATATCACTGAACTATTGGCACTGTCTCAAGCTTTCAGAATAATAAATAAACACTTCTGTTCGGAATAAAATAAATACAAATTAGGTTTGAGAATAAAATAAACTTTTAAATTATTGCAGAGTGTCCAATTTCATATCGCAGCTCGAGTATGCTGAGAAGACGGTTCAATCCTATGTTTTCCACGATTGGCATTGGCTGGTCATCCAGAGCGCTAAAATGAGTCAGAGCCTCTGTTATTTTAACTGCCCGTGGATTTTCTCTTGACATTTTTCATCGCTTTTCCAAAACCTGAGTTAAAGTTGGCTGTTCCACACTGCTGACATTTTGTTTAGCCTAGCTACAGCAGCCTCCAGTTTCTCTTTTTTATCTGGAGCTGCCAGTCTCACTCGCCTAACCCTGTGCCTGTTTAGCGCGGGATGTCCCCCTAGTGGCCAATCTAAAAAACTACAACAGAAATGACAAGCCACCCTCTGATTAATGAAATAAGTTAGTATCGGTTCATGGTATCGGTTAATTTTTACGAGTATGAGTACACACACATTTTACAGTATCGGCCCCGATACCCGATACCAGTATCGGTATCAGTGCATCCCTAAAATGAAGTAATAAAATAAATAAATATGAGTCTGTTGTTTAGTTGTTTTTATTTAAACTTTTCATGCTTTCAGAAGCTTTGCATGCCATCCTTTTTCTGTTGTTATTGTCGTCAGCTTTATCATTTAACATGCTAACTAAGGCCTGTAGAGCTCTTGGGAATTTTATCTCTCTGATCAATGCATATTCTCACCTTGAGGAGAATTTGCTGGGACATCCACTTGTGGGAAGATTGGCAGCTGTCTCCAATGTTTTCACTTGTGAATTATCTTTCTCGCTGTAGATTGATGGACCTGAAATTGTTTGAAGATAGCCTTATAACCCTTTCAGCACTCATGGGCAGCAACAATTGCAATTAGTCACGATGCTCCAGACCACCACTGCAGAAACGTCTGCTTAACCAAGCACAGTTGATTAGCAGCACCAGACTGCTGCCTACCCTCTTTATTCCTCTGGGAGCAACGAGGGGTTAGTTTTTCATACACTGTGTCTCCATTTTGGATTAATGTTTGTTAAATAAATAATTTATTTCTCTCAGTTTTAGACTGCTCTATAAGTAAATGGACTGATTCTTATATAGCGCTTTTCTACTCTCCCAGAGTACTCAAAGCGCTCTGTACAACATGTCACCCAATCACACCCATTCTCACAAGACTTTATCTATGCGCAGTGCTTTCTAAGTACATTCACACACATTCATGCTCCTATGGATGCATCGGAGAGCACGTTGGGGTTAGTATCTTGCCCAAGGATACTTGACATGCAGACTGGAGGAGCCTGGGATCGAACCACCAACCTTCCGATCAGTAGGTGATCAGCTCTACCTCCTGAGCTGCAGCCGCCTGCTAGCATTCACCTTTTGGCAAGTTTACTTCATTAGCAATTACAGTGATTCAGTCGACATTTTAAGACAATAAGCAGAATTTAAATTTCACATTGTTTAAGACTGTCAACAGTTATTTTGGGAACATGACCTGGTAAGAAAACCATCCCAAACACCAAACAGCTACTAGTAGCTAGCTCTGATTTCATTCTAGGCGTCGTTTATTGTCCTTTCATTGTTACCATTTTTGCT
Source organism: Neolamprologus multifasciatus (assembly GCF_963576455.1). Lineage (NCBI taxonomy): Eukaryota > Metazoa > Chordata > Actinopteri > Cichliformes > Cichlidae > Neolamprologus > Neolamprologus multifasciatus. The sequence continues at coordinate 67,328,961 of NC_140445.1, forward strand.
GGAAGACAGTGGCACAAATCACAACAACACCATCATTTTTTCCAAATGATTTGCTTGATTAGGCTGAACTTTCTCCTGTTTCATTGGATGGTACAGCTTGAGGGATGAAGTCAAATCCCTTCTGCAGCTTCCAGCTAATCGGGAATCAGTGACCTAGTGTAACAGAACTGATAAATGTTGCATTTAGGAAGTTAATGTGAGCTGACAGAAACCAGCATTAATCAGCTGGACCGTGATCACTGTGTCATGCTGTCCTACAGGCAAAGAGCCTAAACATAAATGCACATGTGGAATACGATGCATGCATGAAGGCAGAATGGATCACAGATGTTGTTCATATTTACTTGTATGTGTTTGGTATATCCCTAAACATGTTCTTAGACATATTTTATAGGCTAGTTTTTAATCAAACACAGTACTACCTGAAACAATTTAAAAACGTTGCGTTTGTGGGTTTAAACACCATTTCAAATGTCTTCACTGTAAATGGTAAACTACCACGTTAGCATGCTGGGAATCTTTGCTATGATCAGTCAGAAAAAGTTCTTCAAGCGTGATTTTCCTCTTTAATGTGGCATTTACTGCCCCCTGACATTTTTTCATCGTTTGATTCAATAAAAATTTATTGAAAAGGGAGAAAAAGGCTCTCAAGCAGCTTCCTAAGTGTCATAAATAGCACTGTAAGGTCATGGGCAGATTAACCTCCTAAGGGACCCCAGTGTACACATCCGTTTCGTTATTTCTCCAGACACCCAGAAACCAAGAAACCTTCTAGAGGTGAAGAGACCAAGTTAATTAATTAATTAACAGTGTGCAACCCAGAGTAAAATCTGTTTTACTAGAATTTAGTAATTTCCTGCACTTATTTCCTGCCATTGAACGCATCACAAATACATGACTCCAACCACATGACTTTGCTCAGCCAATCGGATGGCATGTAGGTCACAGTAAGCCTGTCCCGGCTTCCCCCGTCAGATGCGTGGAGGCTTCCTAACAAGTATCTGGTAACGAATAAAGTGAAGGAAGTCTCATTTAAAATACTGCATAAATTTTCTCCTGCTAATCATTATGTGACAAAGTTCAAAAGGGACATAAATGTGAGCTGTGGGTTTTGTGGAAGCCATCCTGACTGTGCAGCACCTCTGGATCTGTTCATGCGCTGGAACATTTTGGAAAGACTTCAGTACATTCATTGCTGACATCTCTATAAAGACTTTACTGTGAAATAGGAAAATGTTGTATTTTGTTTCTTTCGAAGGCAAAAAAAAAGGATGTTTACTTTATGATAAACTTGTTAGTTATCTTAGCTAAATTTTATTTTCACAAATGCAAATACAGTAACAAAAAGCCTAATTTTAAATTACTATAATGATGTTTTATGTTACATAAAATTGATTCATGGATCACTTAACAAAAAGGCTGTGAAAACTATTACTATTAGTAGTAATTACAAAGTATTTGAATGCTTGTAATTCTTTGTATTACAGCCCCTGGCATATGTTAATTTTGTTCTGGTTGTGTACATGTTCTGTATACTGTTTCTCAATAAAGTTTAATAATTTTTAAAAAAGATGCGTGAAGGCAGGTGACAGAGCTGTTGCAGGTTTGTGTTGGCAAACACTTGCTTTTCCCGTTTTAATGCATTTTTTAACACCAGCTAACTTGAGCCAGAGCCGTAGTGTTGTTGTGCACTGAACATGACGGAGTTGGTGAGTTTGAACTTTTAATTGACTGTTTGCTACCAGCTAATTCAAACAATTTGATTTTGATTTTTGATTTGACTGATAGTTGTTGAATAACAAATGTTGTGAAGCTACATAGTATGTTTAAAGCAGTTGAAATGTTTCAGTTAAATCCTTATTGGTTAAATATGCTGTTTGTTTATTTATAAATTGTGTACACAGGAACAAAAATAACTTAATGTATTTAGCTTAACTGACTGACATTTTGTATTATTCTTGTGATTTCTTATTGGCCTTGTTTATTTAATGCCAGGTGAACCTGTTTGTGTATGGAAAAGGATGGCGAGCCAATGAGCGGCTGGGAGCAGGACTCATTCTGCATTGAAGCTTCCACTGGTTGGGTAGGAAGCTATCAAAGACGACGCTCTGTCCCCATTTTCCGAATACACTGATTTCCACACTCATACACACCATTCCCCCCATTTATGGACAACAGCGCTTGGACATCTCTCATGGACATTCAGATAAAACTCATGGACTTCAGCGTTTTTGATGTTAGCTTGTGTTATTTATGGGGAACTTTTTTTTTCTTGTTATTTTTCTTTGCTTTTGATTAAATACATGGTGTTGTGTGTATTTATTAATTACTGCCCATCAGCTCCAGTAGTTCCTAAATCTTCTGATTAATAATAACCTAATGTTTCACTCAGTACCTAGCCTGTGTTAATTCATTAGCGCTTCATCAGTGTTACAAGTGGTATAACAGGTCAAAACTAGAAATCAAATAGATAAAGACATACAACCCTCAGGGCTGGTGCAGAAAGTGTTCGGTGAACAGTGGCTTTAAAGCCTTGTGTTAGGGGTTAGCATGTGAGTCATAGCGCAGGTACGCTTTCCTTCTTACCATTAACAGGCTGTGTTTTTACAGGACTGGGTGACAGACTGATAGGAAAGAGAGATGAAAGATCAAAGACACTCAGAGAAAGAGAGAGCGTACCTGTGACTGTGCCACAAAGAGATTTGGAGAGTAAGATGCTATCATTTAGAAACCACAGTGCAGGGAAGAAAAACTTTGGCAGATGGTCGCTCAGCATCAGCCAGCCTGCACTCTTCCCTGTCAGATATCCCTCTCTCTGTCATACTGTCAGCATCCTCCTGTCTTCTCTCGAGTGCACACTTCTGATTGCATCGACTCATTTAAATCTGTGTAAGAAAAAAATGTGCAACATCCCATAGATAGATGTACGCGTGTGCTCGCATGTTCTAATGAGTTATTTCTGTCTCGTGTATTTTTCTTTCTAAATTCATGCAATGACTCAAACCTTCAGATAAAGCCGGCAGCATAAACACTGTCCATGTAAGGCGACCAGAAATGTAATTATAAATGTTTAAGTCTAAACAACAAACAGTAGGAAGAAGAGCTCAAATGAAAGATATAAAGTCCATGAATCTAGCTGGTAGCTGTTAGCCTGCGGCCGGCAGCAGCAGAGAGAATAAAACTAAAGACGTGGTCACGGCTGAGAGTGAGAAATGTGTATGAAGGAGAGCCGTAACCTTGTCTCCATGGGCAGTTTTAATAAAATCATTTATCTCTGTTCGTGAGGATGATAGCGCTCGGTGAAAATTTCATTCCCAGCTGATAAATGTTTGTTTGCTGCAGCAGAACTTCTAAACATTTTATGTTTAAAACAGAAATAGAAACGTGAACTCAAACTTCTCATTTTTGATTCTATGTTGTATTATGTGACTCATCAGGTTCATCAAAACATCTGTTAGCAGCCCTGTTTGTTGAGACCTTTGCTGAAAACAAATTAAACAGCAGCAAAAACTATACTGCTGAAATGCTCCAATCATAACTGCACCACCGTGTTATGTGACAGGAAACAGCTGGCATCTTCGAAACAGGAAACAAGAAGTTGTCTTGTGTGATAATCCTCCGCACTTTCCTCGCCCACTGATCCACCTTGACCTCCTCTGTACCCTTTGCTTTCACTTTTGCTGATGTCACATGTACTACTGCTTTAACCCTTTAAAGCCGGTCGGAGCTGCACGCTCTGTTTTGCGTAACTATTTTTAAATCCCGGTAGCTCTGCAACCACGTGAGCTAGCGCAATAATTTTTTTTGCATATGAAACAGGAGGAGTTGTACTTACATCTTATGCCATCAGCTTGTCCTCAGTCACAGTTTCCTTCCACATATAGCTTTGCAAAAACTGCATAAAAAGCACTTGCAGCAACAAAAACATAATATTCCAGAAACACGCTTTGCCAATCCGATCAGCTGTTTGTAACACTTCCTACATTGGAATAGACGTCAGCGCGAACTTTTGCATGTCCGCCATGACCTGCCTGAAACCGGAAGTGACATCATTTTCGCGGAAATGTAGTTTTTTACCATCAGGGCCTCATGAGCCTATACTGGTGTTTTTAAAAGTTATCTTTGACTTTATGACTTTCTGTGTCGTTTCTGGGATGCTTAGGACTCATATTGCACTGCTGGAAATAGTTTATTTTGATGCATATGCTGCTTTTTTACAAATTTGCACTATAATATTTATTTTCGTTTTTCCTGCAGTGTATAAAAATTGGTGTATTTCAAAAATAAAACTATGAAGACACTCAAAATAAATTTCCTGTGGTAGGAAACTATTTTGTGCAACTTTTTTGTATTTACAGTTTTGAGGGATAAGCCTCTTAAATTTCTCTAAATAGAAATATATGTTAAAAAACAGAAACGATTTTAAAATTTTTTGTAGTTTATTGCACTTTTTTGCAATTTATGTAATTACTATGCACTTAATGCAGACATATTATTAAAATTTAGGCTGTAATGGTTGTATTGATGTATAGCAACTTGAAATGCTCCCAAAAATGGCTCCACAGCATGTAAAAATATAATATAAGCTCTGGCGGACTTGGTTCTATGGTAGCTCTTAAAGGGTTAATTGGGGCACATACTGAAACAAGTGACTTTTTCATCTTGAACAAATAGCATCCAACTCTGTGTTTGTCTCATTTAGGGATAAAAAAACGTAAATGCAGAAACACGACGGCAGCGTCTTGTTCTCAGGAAGCTTACTCATCGTCCCTGCGCATGACCTATAATTCTCTGCGTGCTTCACACGCAGGTACAGCTCGTTCCCCCACCCACTTTCTCTCACACAAAACACAGGGACAAGGACGCCGCATGAAAGTAACAAAGTGCCTGACATAAAAAGGAAAAATTAAATAGAGTAAACTTAACAGAATGGAGCAGCCTTAAACTGACTTTTCAAAGCAGAGGTTGTTGCTTCCAAGTATCGAGAGTATTGAGAAGACGGCGCCGTCTTTCACTGACAGCCTGCAGATGCACACAAAGTTTGGCTTCATACATGGATTCACAGTCCTCGCAGACCCAGACTGACTTTGTCGTGCTTCTTTCTTCATCGCAGTCGGGGTCACATCTAAATGGATTCATCAGTGGAAATGTTGACAAGAGGTGCTGGCTGCTGTGTGCAGCTTTGTGTAGGTGTGTGATTAGATATTCAAGTACAATACATCTACCTTATATTCTGTTTCACACTCAGTAATAAGTGCTTAACCTCTGGTATCTTTATGTGTTTCTGCAGTACAAGTAGTTCATGTTGCATAAGAGAAATGTCTTTATCTGAAAGCTCTGAAATGTTTCAGGACGTCATCAAATGATTGATTTATCAGATAAACTGATGTTCTTATTCGAGATTCAAATGAATGTGTGTTTGTTTCTCAGCTTACTGACGTTTGTTTTCAGTGTAAACGGGTCCTGAAGCTGCTCGTGTGTTTATACTCGCCTGCTCACAAACTCTGCCCCTCTGACTTCAGCAGAAGTGTTAATCCTTCTGTTTTGATTTGGGTGACATCTTTGGTGTCAAGCTGTCATTTATCAAAGCCCCGATAAACAGATGGTATAATGGGTGTCAGTGTGACGCGACAGATAACAGTATGAGTCACAGAGACACACTGACCCACAGGCAATCGTCCACACGCACACACGCCTGTGTTTGACTGCAGCACTACAGTCGCTCGTTCATCTTGTGTTTACTCTGACATATTGTCCAAAATAATACCGTCTTTCCACGTTCGTCCTTGGTCACTATGACAACTACCCAGGTAGCCTGCTACGTAGGACTGTGCAAAGGTTTTGGTGTGACTGTTTTTAAATCGATTCAAATAAAAAGTGCAGGAAACGGAAAAATCCCAGATCAGATTTTAGTGCGGCTGCTTGTCACTGGTGAAATAGCACCGGGTCACAGTTCTTCAAACTGCTTGGCTGGTAGCTTGTTTCAAGCATCTTGGAGAACTTGACACATTTTGCTTTATTTGCTGTCGAGCCATCTGTTGCAGGGATACTTTTAATCACGTAGTTCTTTATGGCTGCATGTGGTTGTTGTAACTACCAGGAATGACCTTTTGGTAGAATGGCATCAGAGATCTGGACGTCCTTGATGTGACTGTACAACTTTAATTCAAATCTGTACACTGTGATGTGTTGTTGCTACAGATTCTGCTATAAAGTGGTCCGTTAACCCCTTAAAACCAGTCGGAGCAGCACGCTCTGTTTTGCGTAACTATTTTTAAATCCCGGTAGCTCTGCAACCACGTGAGCTAGCGCAATAATTTTTTTTGCATATGAAGCCGGAGGAGTTGTACTTACATCTTATGCCATCAGCTTGTCCTCGGTCACAGTTTCCTTCCACATATAACTTTGCAAAAACTGCATAAAAAGCACTTGCAGCAACAAAAACATAATATTCCAGAAACACGCTTTGCTGATCCGATCAGCTGTTCATAACACTTCCTATGTTGGAATAGACGTCAGCGTGAACTATCGCATGTCCGCCATGACCTGCCCGAAACAGGAACTGACGTCATTTTCGAGGAAATGTAGTTTTTTTTTTTACCATCAGGGCCTCATGAGCCTATACTGGTGTTTTTAAAAGTTATGTTTGACTTTATGACTTTCTGTGTGGTTTCTGGGATGCTTAGGACTCATATTGCACTGCTGGAAATAGTTTATTTTGATGCATATGCTGCTTTTTTGCAAATTTGCATTATAATATTTATTTTCGTTTTTCCTGCAGTGTATAAAAATTGGTGTATTTCAAAAATAAAACTATGAAGACACTCAAAATAAATTTCCTGTGGTAGGAAACTATTTTGTGCAACTTTTTTGTATTTACAGTTTTGAGGGATAAGCCTCTTAAATTTCTCTAACTAGAAATATATGTTAAAAAAACAAAAACAATTTTCAATTTTTTTGTAGTTTATTGCACTTTTTTGCAATTTATGTAATTACTATGCACTTAATGCAGACATATTATTAAAATCTGGGCTATAATGGTTGTATTGATGTATATCAACTTGAAATGCTCCCAAAAATGGCTCCACAGCATGTAAACATATAATATAAGCTCTGGCGGACTTGGTTCTATGGTAGGTCTTAAAGGGTTAACTGAAGCATCTGTTTGAAATCGTTATAATTACAAAGACAATGCCAGTCTTCCTCCTTTTACCTTCGTCCTTATCTCTTTTATTTTCATATTCACAGCCATCTCTCATTCTTGCCCTCTCTCTCCAGTTTTGTCACCCTCCCCGAGCTCTCGCTGCCTCTGTTCTCATCGCTTTTCATCTCTGTCCTTCTAGCCTGTTTCCTCTCGCTTCCTCTCTGCACTCTGTTCTCCAGCTGTTCACTGAGCTGGGTGTTTATTTGACATATTGAACTGTTTTGAAGCCAATAACCTTTCTGTGTATCTTGGACAGTAAGTACTGTTCAAGCTTGCGCACACACACATTTTATCTATAGATCATCATGTTATTGGCCATTACCACATATAAGCATTATAAAATATTACTACACGTTTTATAGATTACATGTAACACAGTTGTGCACAGTGTGAAAACTTACACACATGATCTTTCAACGGGCAGGACGTATTTTCTAAAATCTAATTTTCCTTATGTTCTTTGGCATCACATCTGAAATCAAAGGCAGGCAGTAATAGGAGCATATGGTGAAAATATAACCAAATAATTTTCCTGCATAAAATTTAATGCATTTAATAAACACTATAGACTAAGACATTACTAATAAAGTGTTACATCAGTGTGATTCCAGTTATATTAAACAATTAAAAATAGTAATGTAGTTTGTGATAATCACGTCTTCACTTTGTCACATGTTTATTTGTGTTAGAGGTGGAAAGCCTAAAGCATGGCTATTCAACTACGAAGTTAGTTGGGCCAGATTTTCAAACCGAGGAATTTATCTGGGCCAGATATTTTTTTTGCAGCCAGTAAGCAGCAGATCACGATCAATTTCAAACCCACACAACTGTACTGAAAAACAAGTAATTTTTTTATTCCTTTTCCCCTGTAAATCTAGTGACCTCACAAATGCACACCCATAGGTCCATTTAAAAAAAGGGAGCTATAACTAAACTATTTTTTGCACATTTGAAATAATAATAATAATAATAATAATAATAATAACAAAAAACATTTTGATAATTCCCTTTCAAATTAAAATAAATATTTTGCTGACCACTCACTTTTCCTGCCATGGATGGAGCCCATCTGTCACAAGTATACAGACACTCTTCATATCCAGACCATTTTCCTCAAAAAGAGCTGAAATCTTCTCAAACATTATTTCGCCAGCTGTGTGTCCCTCTAACGGTAGTAAGCCGAGGAATTTCCCATCCAAAAAACGGACATATACGCACAACTGTGCATTATCAGTTCTGTCTGTGATCTCCTGCTATAGATATTACATCAGTTTTCTTCAGGTCATCTAACAGCATTTCAAACTCGTTTGACGCCAGAACTTCAACTCTACGAATATTTGAGCTGTCCTACAGGGGCACGTTTTTAATAGCAGATGTCACACTTACTTTAATTTTTTCATCACTGTTCACCGCATCCACCACGTATGCAGTATTTCACTGTTTCAGAATCTGTGAAAGGCCTTTTCTTCTTCGCCAAGAAGCAAACACGAAGGGAAGCTGCTGCAGCTCTCTCTTGGGCTGTACAGGACCCTCACCATGGCAGTACAACTCCAGTTGTAAGATTATTAAACTCGGTAAAATGAATAAGTATTTGTCAGTCCGGGCAGGGTTAAACCGACAGTTTTCACTGTTAATTTTGCGCTTTTGGCGTGAGAAAGACATGCTGTTGTCGCATCATATATTACGATGATTGTTTAATATGTTTACATCACGGTGCATTGTGGGTTAAATATTGCTAGGCTACTAGGAGTGTTGCATTCACAGTCTACACTACGCTGTAGGAATTTTTAATTTATATTTTAATTAATTAATAAATAAATTTTTTGCTTTTTCTCTGTTTCTGCCAGGACCACAGGCAGGGCCACTCGCAGGTTGCTTTTGGGCCGCATTTGGCCCGCGGGCCGCCATTTAAATAGGCTTGGCCTAAGGTATATTCAGTTTACCCCAGATGATCATGATGGTGATGACGACAACAATGATCAATGACTCTGGTGGCAGACCTGCTGAATGAGCTTTGTCATGGCCCAATAACATGAGAATATAGAATTCCTCTGTGCATTTTTGCCAAGTACATCTGTGGTCCTAAAGAACAGGGATGTAGGGACCCATCACAGGGATTACTGTGATTAGCAAGTCCATCTAAGCTTTCCTGCAACATATCCAGGTCTGGTTTGTGGGGGCGGCCAAAGAGATGCCCAAACCTCTCTTTTCCTGGCCTTCGCTCCTCTGGCTATTCCCCGGGACGCTGATGCATTAGTGATAGCAGAGAGATGTAAACTTTTCACCATGTCCTGGGTCAACACCAGAGTTTCCGTCTGGAAGGAGGTGCCCAAAACACCTCACCTAAGCAGTGCCTATCCTAATTAGATGCTTGTCCCATCACATCTGGATCCTTTTGGTATGGAGAAGCAACTCTGAGCACCTTCAAATGACAGAGCTTGTGATCTCAAAGGGTGAGCCAACACACCAAAGAAGGACATTTCAAGTGCTTATAGCCACAATCTTATGTTTTCAGTTACTACCACAGCTCCTGGCCAGCTCCTTCACCACCACAAAAGACCAGTACAACATGTGCATGTCTGTAGATGCCACAGCAACCTGTCTTCCAAGATAGTTAAAGCTTGGGATAGAAACTCCTCACCTGCAGTGGGCACTCCATCCTTTTTCTCCTGACGACCCTCTAGCCTCACCTTTGGCAGAGCTAATTCTCATTCTTTAACATTCCTATTGTTTGGCTTCAACATGCTCCAGTGAGCGCCAGAGATGGGCAGTAACGCGTTTCTTGTAACGCGTTACTGTAATCTGATTACTTTTTTCAAGTAACGAGTAAAGTAAGCGATTACTATTGCAAAAACGGTAATTAAATTACCGTTACTTTCCCGTAGGAACGCTGCGTTACTGCGTTACTAAAACCGTGATTTTTTGCGAGAATGTCTCATGACAGTGACGTAAGCGAGTGCGACGTTCGTGACAACAGCTGTGTGCAGATCAACAATGGATCATATATCGAGTGCAGAGAGAGTATGAGCGTGCAGCGTTTAAAGCGTGGAAGTACTGACCTTACTTTGAGTTTGATTCCATAAAAAGTGACAAAAACATTAGTGTCCGTTGTGCGTGGGAAGAAAACTTCTTTTTACAGCGAAAAAAACCCCTAAACTTCCGAGCAAGCACCGAGTAGCTACGACGTAATGGGAAACTCACAGAGAAACTCGCGGATTCTTCCACTGACCGCTGCACACCTGCACCAGGGTAACCCTCCGCCTACCCCACTCCTGCTTTACAGGTGAAAATAGAGCAACAGGACCGCTAGTCTTTGACTTTATTTATTTTCTGCTGTGTTTTACTTGCATCTATTTGAAAGACTGAGTGTAAACACACAAAATATTTTATTTTATGAGCTGGAATGTGCAGAAAATAGGTTTAAATGTTAAACTAATTTCTTCCAGTCAGAGAATGTTGCAGATAATTTAATGTTTGCTTGATGCATAAAGTTAAAAGATTAAAACTAATAAAACAAGTTTTAAAAAGAGACTTTTCCATTTGATTACATTTTGTATGATGATTATGCAGAAAAAGTAGAATTGGGCTGAAAGATCTATCACTTTATCACCTATTCAGGTTGTAAATCGTGTTTTTAAAAAGTAACTAAGTAATTAATTACTTTTGAAAATAAGTAATCAGTAAAGTAACAGGATTACTTTTTTGGGGGAAGTAATCAGTAATTAGTTACTGATTACTTTTTTCAAGTAACTTGACTGGTGAGCGCTGCACGTCCCTGGTGGATGAAAACAGAAGCACTACATCATCTGTAAAGTGCAAAGAGAGAATCCTTGGGCCACCAAACTGGAAATCTTCCATCGCTTGGCTACATGTTGACATTGTGTCCCTAAAAGTTATGAAGCCAGTGATCATAGTCAGTAGGTAGTCCGGGCCGAGTGGCTATAAGCTAAATGACTGAAGCGCTTCCTGTTTCCCATTTGGCCTTTTAAAGAGTGTTTGCACTGTTCGTCACCTCCTGTTGTTGTTTTTTACCATTCCCGTTGTGGAGCAGTTTGCACTTTGACTTACGGCGAAATAAAAATATTTTTTACAACACAGAAAACGTATTAAGTCCTGCAGCATCTTCCTTTCTGGACTTTCACACTTACCTCAATAATAGGCGCTGTCAAAACTGCTTGCTGTTGGGCAAGGTCATTATTTAGCAAAGCAGATTTTGGTGATAAATTCAGCAACTACCCACAACATGAAACGCTAGCAGCACTGAGCAGCGGTGAATAAACTGTGTATAATCATCTCATTACTCGATGGTTTATTAGTGTATTTGTAAATCAGATTTTCACTGACAGGAGAATTTCCCAGAATTAACTTGACTTTCTGCATATTTTAAAATGCAAAAGGGACTCAGGTTTGTTTTTGGGGGGGCGGGGCAACCGTGGGACTACCTGCTTTTTTTTTTCAAGATTCTTCATGCATCTATTACTTCCAGGCTGGACGACTGTAATTCATTATTATCAGGAAGTCCTAAAAACTCCCTGAAAATGCCTTCAGCTAATCCAAAATGCTGCAGCAAGAGTCCTGACAGGGACTAGAAAGAGAGAGCAGATTTCTCCTGTTTTGGCTTCCTGTTAAATCCAGAATTCAAAATCCTGCTCCTCACATACAAGGTCTTAAATAATCAGGCCCCATCTTATCTTAATGACCTTGTAGTACCATATCACCCTATCAGAGCACTTTGCTCTCGCTCTGCAGGCCTACTTGTTGTTCCTAGAGTATTTAAAAGTAGAATGGGAGGGAGAGCCTTCAGTTTTCAGGCCCCTCTGCTGTGGAACCAGCTTCCAGTTTGGATTCAGGAGACAGACACTATCTCTACTTTTAAGATTAGGCTTCAAACCTTCCTTTTTGCTAAAGCATATAGTTAGGGCTGGACCAGGTGACCCTGAATCCTCCCTTAGTTATGCTGCAATAGATGTAGGCTGCCGGGGGATTCCCATGATGCATTGAGTTTTTCCTTTCCAGTCACCTTTCTCACTCACTATGTGTTAACAGACCTCTCTGCATTGAATCATATCTGTTATTAACCTGTCTCTCTTCCACAGCATGTCTTTATCCTGTCTTCCTTCTCTCACCCCAACCAATCACAGCAGATGGCCCCGCCCCTCCCTGAGCCTGGTTCTGCTGGAGGTTTCTTCCTGTTAAAAGGGAGTTTTTCCTTCCCACTGTCGCCAAAGTGCTGCTCATAGGGGTCATATGATTGTTGGGTTTTTCTCTGTATCTATGAAGCGCCTTGAGGCGACTTTTGTTGTGATTTGGCGCTATATCAATAAAATTGAATTGAATTGAATTGAATTTATTCATCACATGCATAGTTACACAAGTATAACACGCAGTGAAATGTGCAAAAGGGGGAGAGAAGAAGAACATTATATATTATGTACATTAGGTAAATGTGCAGTAGTAGCATGTATGAAGCAAGCAGGTGAATTCTGTACATTAAGTGAATTAAATAAGAATAGACAATCTGAACATTTTACAAAATAGACAATATGAACATATTTAAAAATAAAAAAAATTGAAATGTACATTGTGCCGGTGGGTTTAGAGAGTTCTGTCTGACATACTCTGAGAGAGCCCTGCAGTATAATGTTTCAGTCATGAGACCCGAGTCCAAAATTAGAGTGACATGAATATTTGAATCCTGCTTTGGGTGCAGTACAAATGAGGCTTACAGGTTTGTCTTTATTTCAAAGACAGTATTTGAATAGTGGGACAGTGTGTCTCTGGCCGTAGATGCATTAATGTCTTCGTTGACACCCAAGGGCACTGTGCCTGCTGTATATCATTACTGTTAACATCTGCATAAATCTAAATAAAGCTCTAATTTGATCTCTCAGCAACAACAGGTCCAGGTTCAGTCCTGACCCCTCCCTCTCTCCCTGGAGCTCGTTTTCCGCTGCACATTTGCATAAATGAAGGATGATTTTGAATATGTGGCAAATATGCAAATAAGCCAATTATGATTGATCAGCTGATTGATTGGTGTTGTCTTTGCCGGTGCAACCTGTCTGCATGTGCCGATTTTTCTCTCTTTGCAAGCAGACCTTAAATTAGCACAGCAGAAGCTTTTGATGGCAGATGTCTCTGATTGACAGGTGTGCATGTGTGGCCAGAGGTTAGCGATGGTAGAGGTCGTGTGCACACGCCCATACTCTCGTAAACCCATCGTTTCGATTCAATACGGGTGACAGATCAACAAAAAATAATAACTCAGAGGGGAAAATAGAGCAGGAATAAGAAAATGTTGGTTTTCATCTTGTAAGCATGACAAACACACACGTGCACGCTAGAGTTATTGAAAACCTGTCTCTCATACTAATGCATTCAATCTGCAGAGGCTTTTGATTCTTTCAAGGACACACCTGAACACGCGCCCCCACACAGGCACACACAATGCATACTCATACACACTGAAAACGCGCTCAGTTCAGAGGAGACGCCAGGCCAGTGTCTAGTCCTGGCCTGACAGTGGAGGGGGGGCCACAGAGGTGAGTGGGAGTTGATTGAGTTTGCTCAGCTACAGCCCATGGGACTACAGACAATATTACAGGACTCACACTCTCACCCACACACGCACACCTGAAAAGCAGCCAGCTACTACACACTCAATTTAATCAGGGCTTATGTCTATGGAAGTGAGCATATGTGACCTCCTCTGTTTCCACGCCCCCCCTGCACCTGCCTCTCTGTCTGTCAACGTACCGTCTTTCTCACGGTTTGCTTCTTCTGCTTTCTGTCTGACTGCCTGTCTGCTTTGAGACATTTTACCTTTTTCACAGTTCGTATAGATCCACCTTTAAGAAATGACGAGGGAAGTGGTTTTCAGAAAGCAAAAGCAAAGCCCATCAACTCATAGATTTAACAGGAAAAGGTGCTGAGGCGGCTCTTAGATCTCGGGCTGTTATATACTCAGCAACTAATCTAAAGGTTCTCAGACTTGGCTTGCATTGTGATTTCTCTGCTGGGCTCAATGAGAGAGCAGACAGCACGAGTTACTGTAATCCGATTACTTTTTTCAAGTAACGAGTAAAGTAAGGGATTACTATTGCAAAAATGGTAATTAGATTACCGTTACTTTCCCGTAGGAACGCTGCGTTACTGCGTTACTAAAACCGTGATGTTTTTGCGAGAATGTCTCATGACAGTGACGTAAGCGAGCGCGACGTTCGTGACAACAGCTGTGTGCAGATCAACAATGGATCATATATCGAGTGCAGAGAGAGTATGAGCGTGCAGCGTTTAAAGCGTGGAAGTACTGACCTTACTTTGAGTTTGATTCCATAAAAAGTGACAAAAACATTAGTGTCCGTTGTGCGTGGGAAGAAAACTTCTTTTTCACAACGAAAAAACTCCTAAACTTCCAAACAAGCACCGAGTAGCTACGACGTAATGGGAAACTCACAGAGAAACTCGCGGATTCTTCCACTGACCGCTGCACACCTGCACCAGGGTAACCCTCCGCCTACCCCACTCCTGCTTTACAGGTGAAAATAGAGCAACTGGACCGCTAGTCTTTGACTTTATTTATTTTCTGCTGTGTTTTACTTGCATCTATTTGAAAGACTGAGTGTAAACACACAAAATATTTTATTTTATGTGCTGGAATGTGCAGAAAATAGGTTTAAATGTTAAACTAATTTCTTCCAGTCAGAGAATGTTGCAGATAATTACATTTTTGCTTGATGCATAAAGTTAAAAGATTAAAACTAATAAAACAAGTTTTAAAAAGAGACTTTTCCATTTGATTACATTTTGTATGATGATTATGCAGAAAAAGTAGAATTGGGCTGAAAGATCTATCACTTTATCACCTATTCAGGTTGTAAATCGTGTTTTTAAAAAGTAACTAAGTAATTAATTACTTTTGAAAATAAGTAATCAGTAAAGTAACGGGATTACTTTTTGGGGGAAGTAATCAGTAATTAGTTACTGATTAGTTTTTTCAAGTAACTTGACCAACACTGGCAGACAGTACATAAATTGAGAAGAGTTTGGACAATCAGTAATAATTATAAAATCAGTAAAGTGTCTGATATAACAAATATAACGTTAGAGGAATTTACAGGTCAGCCTCACAGAGGTTCTGATCTGCACATTTCGAGGTTTTATAGCTTCATGTGCAGCTACTTCCTGTCTCACCTGATCTTTTAAAACAGGCTGAAAAATAAACATCTGTACTTTTGTAATTCTCATGAAACAAACTGGTTGTTGTTTGCATAGCTGCTGTAGTGGGGGGGGGGGGGGGGGGGGGGGTCAAAGCTGATTTAAGATATGTTTTTATTTTTATTTCTAAGATATACATGGGACAGTGTGTGACGGTGTGTGAGGATATCTGCTGCTTGTCTGTGCTGACACACACTCTCTGCAGGAACTAAGCCTCCAATTAACAGAATCAGAGAGGTGACCTCTCCTTTCTCTATCTACCCCTCTCTCTTTTCACCCCTTCTTCCGTTCTGCCTTTTTCCCTTTTCCTCCTGATCCCTGATCAGATTCTGTCACATCTCTTCCCATCTGCACCTTCTCTGGTATTCCTCGATGTTTCTGCACGGCTTCCATCAAGCATCACTTTTAATGACAGAGTCTGAACACAGCGGGACAAAAGCTTTGAAGAGGTGGAAGACACAGGGGAGATCAGAGGGTTATATTTGTGCACGTGCAGATAGTAGAGTGACTTTATCATGAAGGAAGATATTGGATTATCACACACACACCCAAAGCATGGGTGTGACTGGTGTGTGTGTGTTATGATTGTGGCTGGGTACAGACCCCCCCCCCCCCCTTTTCTTGCTATATACAGTGGCAGGGTGATGCTCAAGAAAAGTCCTGACAGGGACTAGAAAGAGAGCAGATTTCTCCTGTTTTGGCTTCCTGTTAAATCCAGAATTCAAAATCCTGCTCCTCACATACAAGGTCTTAAATAATCAGGCCCCATCTTATCTTAATGACCTTGTAGTACCATATCACCCTATTAGAGCACTTCGCTCTCGCTCTGCAGGCCTACTTGTTGTTCCTAGAGTATTTAAAAGTAGAATGGGAGGCAGAGCCTTCAGTTTTCAGGCCCCTCTTCTGTGGAACCAGCTTCCAGTTTGGATTCAGGAGACAGACACTATCTCTACTTTCAAGATTAGGCTTCAAACTTTCCTTTTTGCTAAAGCATATAGTTAGGGCTGGACCAGGTGACCCTGAATCCTCCCTTAGTTATGCTGCAATAGACGTAGGCTGCCGGGGATTCCCATGATGCATTGAGTTTTTCCTTTCCAGTCACCTTTCTCACTCACTATGTGTTAACAGACCTCTCTGTATTGAATCATATCTGTTATTAACCTCTGTCTCTCTTCCACAGCATGTCTTTATCCTGTCTTCCTTCTCTCACACCAACCAATCACAGCAGATGGCCCCGCCCCTCCCTGAGCCTGGTTCTGCTGGAGGTTTCTTCCTGTTAAAAGGGAGTTTTTCCTTCCCAAAGTGCTGCTCATAGGGGGTCATATGATTGTTGAGGCGACTTTTGTTGTGATTTGGCGCTATATAAATAAAATTGAATTGAATTGAACCAGAGTCCCACACACCAACACAGACCCGTCCTACTGAGGACATGTATTCTTTTAGTTTTTACACAAACCTAACAGAAAACACAAAGCTAAAAACTAAACAGAGTTTCAAAGACTCGCCAAAGTGTAGCAACATGCGTACAGCAGGTGGCCATTGATGCTTAACTGCCTTTGTTACCTGCTGATGTTCAGGGATGGTGCTGCTGTCTCTCTTGTGCTGCGTCACACTCTTGTCCTTTCATACAGTAACAATAAAAGTAATGTCCATAGGACATAGCACGCCATTGTTTTTCTTGTGACATTACCAATAAGTTTGATGTGTCACATGGCCCTCTTCCTATTGAAAAAACAAAAGTTGTATCCAAGATGGCCGACTTCTAAATGGCCACCATGGTCACCACCCATCTTGAGGAGTTTGCCCCTCACATATACTAATGTGCCACAAACAGGACTTTAATATCACCAACCATTCCCATGTTATTACGGTGTATCCATAGAAATGGCCCACCCTGTACATCTACAACATAATGAATCAGTGAAATAAAAGCTACATCCCAATCAAAGTCCAGACTTTGACAGGCGGAAATGTTGTGGAGAGACCTTAAGAGAGCTTGCGTAAAGTTTTCACAGCGCTGTAAAGAGTCCTGTGAAAACCTTTTTTTTTCCAAATTTGCATTTAAAAAGCTAAAGGCTCCATTTATAATTAATAAAACAGCCAAGAAAGATCATCATAAAACAGTGCGTTAGACTTTTTTGCTTATTTGTTTTCAGAATGAAAGTATTACTTTTTTCTGTGCTTGCCCAGTGCTTTCTCTGGAGTAAACCCGAGTGTTGGCAGATTCTCCTTCCCATCCACTTCCCTTCAGGAATATTATTGGCACGCACCTTCATCCCACACCCCC
Source organism: Neolamprologus multifasciatus (assembly GCF_963576455.1). NCBI lineage: Eukaryota > Metazoa > Chordata > Actinopteri > Cichliformes > Cichlidae > Neolamprologus > Neolamprologus multifasciatus. Next base: position 67,346,669 of record NC_140445.1, read on the forward strand.
AGCTAACTCTTGAAGTATGCAGCAACAGTCCAGGGTTGTTTTCCCTCACCCACTCTTTGCTTCTTCCACCCTGCCAAACCCAGCCATGCTCTCCCTGTCTCTCTCTTTCAGTCATTCTCACTCACCCCTCTCTCTCTCACATATTCTCCCTCTCTCTCCATCTAAAGGTGAATGTTAGCGGTCACTGTCGGCAGATTTGCCCAGAAAATTGAATCAGCCAGCAGGTTGGGGGCCAGAGAGGCACAAGTGCCAAGCTGTACACTAATTTAATTCAGTGTGTGTGTGTGTGTGTTTGTGTGTGTGTGTGTGTGTGCGAGGTAGAGATTATAGTTGCTCTGTGTGTTTGTCTATAGATACAGTATGTGCTTACGTGTCTGTACTACATATGCAGCACTGGATACAGGTTTGTGTATCCTTCAGAGAGAGTTCACCTCTTCATGGCTTCTGTAGCTGCATGTGTTCACAGTTCTGTAGGTCTAAGCTGAGCTGATTGTTATGAGACTGGCATGTGTTGTATTTTTGCACTGTTCTCGTTACAGTGTATCAAGTAAATGTGATGTTTACATAATTGAAAAAAAGTCTGGTCCCTTCAGGTCTTCAGATAAGTAATAAAACATGAGATATTTTTTATTTAACAAAAACTAAGTAAAAGTAGTAGCAGCCATGATACAAGATTTATTACTGAAGAAAATGAATAGCATTGTAAATCCTATGGTTCGCTGATAATGGTCATAAAATACCAGTCTATTCTGACCAATGTGGTTCTATAAACAGTGCATTTTACAGTCATTTTATTTTTGTATAAAATCATTTAGTTATACTTGTCAGTACAACAAATAATCAGTCAGCAAAAACTTCCTGGTTTATGTTTTACATTTCTAAAAGATAAACAAATGTAAGATAGGACTCAGCTGTTGTCTATGTGCAGTGTGTATCCATAGCATCTGTTCACATTAGTGTAGGCTTTTAACATTTATAACATTATAACATTATAACATTTATAACATTATAACATTTATAACATTATAACATTTATAACATTATAACATTTATAACATTATAACATTTATAACATTTATAACATTATAACATTCTTGGAAAAAGAAACGTGTATTTGTTCCAAGCCTATCAAGTAACTCCCTCAACATATGAATCAGAGAGATTAAAAATCAAACATGGACCATTTCTAATTTTCTCAAATCAAATGACCAGAAGACACAAATTCCCATCGATGGATCGTGTTGATTTTGAATTTTCCACCTCCACTCTAAAGATTTGGGAAAACAGGAAAAATGGTAAATGGCCTGCATCTGTATAGCGCTTTACTCAGTCCCAAAGGACCCCAAAACACTACATTCAGTCATCCACACATTCACACACTGGTGATGGCAGCTACATTGTAGCCACAGCTGCCCTGGGGCGCACTGACGGAGGCGAGGCTGCCGGACACTGGCGCCACCGGGCCCTCTGACCACCACCAGTAAACTGGCATACATAGGACTAGGGATGCACCGATACCGATACTGGTATCGGGTATCGGTGCCGATACTGTAAAATGTGTGTGTACTCATACTCGTAAAAGTTAACCGATACCATGAACCGATACTAACTTATTTCATTAATCAGAGGGTGGCTGGTCATTTCTGTTGTAGTTTTTTAGATTGGCCACTAAGGGGCCAATTATTATTTTCTTTATTATTTATTTTATAATAATTATTTTGTTTGTTTGTTTACAATATGGACACTCTGCAATAATTTAAAAGTTTATTTTATTCGCAAACCTAATTTGTATTTATTTTATTCCAAACAGAAGTGTTTATTTATTATTCTGAAAGCTCGAGACAGTGCCAATAGTTCAGTGATATTTTGTTAAATTACAATGTGGAGACTCCGCAATAATTTAACAGAAGTGCTTATTTTTTACTTGAAATTTTTTTGTGGTCATTTTTATTACGATTTAATTTTTTTATCGGCAGGGAACATAATAAAACCTGTCTTCCAATTCATTGCATTTGTGTGTGTGTGTGTGGTAGAAGTATCATTTTTTTGTACTCTGTATTGGCAAGTACTCACATCCAAGTATCGGTATCGTATCGGTTTGAAAAAATTGGTATCGTTGCATCCCTACATAGGACTAAAGCAAGCTGTAGGGAGGTAGTTTTTCAAGTCTTGCCATTTTGTAGACGCTTGCTGTCTGACATCATCACCCAGCAAATTCAGCCACACTCAGGTTCTGGATACACAATACGTTCTTGCAACAACAGAATATGAAGATGATTGCAAGTCATTTTAGTTTGACTCTTCATTGGCCCTTACAAATGAAAGTACCAGTGGGCTCATTAATGGGAAATATGGTGGTTTGAAATAAACTTTACAAATGTAGTTTTTTAGGAATGGTAGCAAATTTTGAGGTTAAAAATATTTCGTGGTACCTACCCTACCCCACCCTCGCATCCCTCCCTCTGCTGTACATGTAAGCCTCTGTGTTTAGAGTTCCAATACTTAAAGATCACACTTTATATTGCTAGAAATGAGAAGCTGCTGCTATTGCTTGCTACTGTGTGAAAATGAAAATCAGCTGTTTGAAAAATTAATGAGAGTTTTGAATGGTAAATCTAAAATCAATAAGTTTGTAAACTGCCTTGGAGCTCAAGTCATCTTATTAGGTTTCTTGAGATTGTTTTGGTAATTACATAAGATGCATTTCAGTAGACTCAAATGAGGGGAAAGGAGAAGGATTGAGACAGAAACAAAGGCATTCTCCTCTGTTACAACAAAATGTAAGGTCAAAACAGAAACAACAGGTGACAGCAGCAGAGGAAAAATGGCTTTTAAACCCACAAAGATGTGACAAGAGACAGAAAGACAGTGAGAACGAGAGATAAACAGAGGTGCCTCTGGCTGTCAGGTGGACCAAAACAAACACTGGGTGCCATGTTGCCAAAGGGCCTGATTCAGCCAGACTGACACTAAATTAGACCCTCTACTGTCTCGTTCAAAGCAGCAAAACACTAACACAACATCCAACCTCTGCCTGTTTGAAAACATTCTCCTTCTTTCTCTCCTTTTCTTTCTTCCCCTAGCTTGTGATTTCAAACTCGTCCTTCTCTTTGATTTCCCCTCCACCCCCTCTCTCATTTCTTTCTCTTATTTCCTTTATTATTCTGTCTTTGCACCAACCCTACGTCCATCCATACAACCTTCCCTCCCATTGATTGCACTGCCCTCTTCACCCCATCTTTCTCATTCATAATTGAAAAGCATTAACTGCTGCCGAGGCCAAGCATTCGTTTAATTATCTGACCAGCATGCTGAGACTCTGTCTTCTCTGTACTGCAAAACGTACATTAAACTCCTGCTCAGAATATTCACAATATAGAGAACTGGACCTCAGTGCGTTTGAAGATGGGTTTGGAGTCTAATTTTACAGCCACATTTATGAAGTATACACTCCCTGTGTTCACTATGTACATGTCTCTCATTCATAATTGAAAAGCATTAACTGCTGCCGAGGCCAAGCATTCGTTTAATTATCTGACCAGCATGCTGAGACTCTGTCTTCTCTGTACTGCAAAACATACATTAAACTCCTGCTCAGAATATTCACAATATAGAGAACTGGACCTCAGTGCGTTTGAAGATGGGTTTGGAGTCCAATTTGTCCACTTAACCTCCATTCTTTCCCTTCTAATAGGAAGAGGATCTCATTTGTCTAACCCATATTTTGTATGTGCACAGAGGTTGTGTGTCATGGTCTCTGCTGCATATTGTACACTGTTGTTGTTTCCACCCAGTAAACATGGCTCCCTTGTAGCGCACAGGCACATGTGTGGTGCCACTGTGGTCAAAGTGTCTTCTTATTTTGATTGTCTGTAAACCAGGACCCTTGTGGCTGATTACTTAGCCCTTTAAAGCCGGTGAGAGTGGGCACGCTCTGTTTTGCTTAATTATTTTTAAATCCCGGTAGCTCTGCAACCACGTAAGCTAGCACAATAATTTGTTTTGCATATGAAACCCGAGGAGTTGTACTTACATCTTATGCCATCAGCTTGTCCTCGGTCACAGTTTCCTTCCACATATAGCTTTGCAAAAACTGCATAAAAAGCGCTTGCAGCAACAAAAACATAATATTCCAGAAACACGCTTTGCCGATCCGATCAGCTGTTTGGAACACTTCCTTGGAATAGATGTCAGCACGAACTTTTGCATGTCCTCCATGACCTGCCCGAAACCGGAAGTAACGTCATTTTCGCGGAAATGTAGTTTTTTACCATCAGGGCCTCATGAGCCTATACTGGTGTTTTTAAAAGTTATGTTTGACTTTCTGACTTTCTGTGTCGTTTCTGGGATGCTTAGGACTCATATTGCACTGCTGGAAATAGTTTATTTTGATGCACATGCTGCTTTTTTGCAAATTTGCACTATAATATTTATTTTCGTTTTTCCTGCAGTGTATAAAAATTGGTGTATTTCAAAAATAAAACTATGAAGGCACTCAAAATAAATTTCCTGTGGTGGGAAACTATTTTGTGCAACTTTTTTGTATTGACAGTTTTGAGGGATAAGCCTCTTAAATTTCTCTAACTAGAAATATATGTTAAAAAACAAAAACGATTTTCAATTTTTTTGTAGTTTATTGCACTTTTTTGCAATTTATGTAATTACTATGCACTTAATGCAGACATATTATTAAAATGTAGGCTGTAATGGTTGTATTGATGTATATCAACTTGAAATGCTCCCAAAAATGGCTCCACAGCATGTAAAAATATAATATAAGCTCTGGCGGACTTGGTTCTATGGCAGGTCTTAGACTACATAAGGTACCCTCTGAAAGTCTATTAGAAGATGTCAATGCAGAATTACAGCTATAATTACAGGTATAATTATAATTACAGACATCCAGCTGATCTACACCCGGCAACAGTGATGCTTAAGATGCTGGGCTAAGGTCAAGATGAAGGCAGCACAGAGGGAAGTTAGCCAATTATTGGAACTGCAGAAAGGTGTGATGAAGAAAGGAGTGCCTTAGAAATACAGCAAGGTGTCTATTCCTGAGGCCTTGGAAACAAGCAAAGAGTCGTAGCCTTGGTTACCCACCTGAAGAAGTATACCAGAGAGATAGAAGTCAGAAGAATAAACCAGTTGTTCTCCGCTGAACCATCCATCGTGTGCTCTCAGCAGCAAGGGAACAATATGAGAACAGCCTTGCCAAGACGGGAGACAGAGCAATACTGGGACAGCATATGGGAGAGCTAAAAGCAGACCATAGCAACCTGCTTAAACATGATCCAGCAGCTATCACAGTGATACAAGAAAAAGTCTCAAGCATTAAGTGTTGGACAGCGTCAGGTCATGACATGATGCAGTACAAATGAACCAGCTGCTTATGGATGGGATGGACCCAGAATATTTAACTGAAGGCTGGACAGTCCTCCCCCATAAGGGACTAGTCCCATCCAACTACTGGCCAATAACCTGAAAGGCATCGTAGTGGCTAAAATGAACAATACACAAGCAGGGCCCAGAAAGGAATTGGGAGAAACACTTGAGGGGCTAAACACCAGCTCCTGGTAGACAGAGCAGTCACTCCAGACTGGCCAACTGGTGCACTGTCTGCACTGACTACCAGAAACCTATAACTCAATGCCTCACACATGGATCCTGGTATGCCTAGAACTTTATAAGACCAAAACAACCCTACGAGCCTTCATTGGGAATATGATCAATCAATTCAAAACCACTAGGATCTACAGTAATGACATCAGGATGTAATTCAGACTGACGATATGTAATCGGATGGTAAAAAAGACAGGGAAGGTAGTCAGAACTGAAGAGGCGGCACTACCACCACCACTACGCTAGGAAAAGCCACAACAGCTAAATACATGCAGAGTGTAAGCCAAGTGCTGAGGGGTGAGAGGAATGGGAAGCACAACATGCTTAAAGGATAAAGACCGCCAAGTCTTTACAGATGAATGGATAGATACCCAATCTGGCCATTCATTAACCCTTTAAGACCTGCCATAGAACCAAGTCCGCCAGAGGTTATATTATATTTTTACATGCTGTAGTGCCATTTTTGGGAGCATTTCAAGTTGCTATACATCAATACAACCATTACAGCCTAGATTTTAATAATATGTCTGCATTAAGTGCATAGTAATTACATAAATTGCAAAAAAGTGCGATAAACTACAAAAAAATTGAAAATCGTTTTTGTTTTTTAACATATATTTCTAGTTAGAGAAATTTAAGAGGTTTATCCCTCAAAACTGTAAATACAAAAAAGTTGCACAAAATAGTTTCCCACCACAGGAAATTTATTTTGAGTGTCTTCATAGTTTTATTTTTGAAATACACCAATTTTTATACACTGCAGGAAAAACGAAAATAAATATTATAGTGCAAATTTGCAAAAAAGCAGCATATGCATCAAAATAAACTATTTCCAGCAGTGCAATATGAGTCCTAAGCATCCCAGAAACGACACAGAAAGTCATAAAGTCAAACATAACTTTTAAAAACACCAGTATAGGCTCATGAGGCCCTGATGGTAAAAAACTACATTTCCGCGAAAATGACGTCACTTCCGGTTTCGGGCAGGTCATGGCGGACATGCGATAGTTCGCGCTGATGTCTATTCCAATGTAGGAAGTGTTATGAACAGCTGATCGGATCTGCAAAGCGTGTTTCTGGAATATTATGTTTTTGTTGCTGCAAGTGCTTTTTATGCAGTTTTTGTAAAGTTATATGTGGAAGGAAACTGTGACCGAGGACAAGCTGATGGCATAAGATGTAAGTACAACTCCTCCGGTTTCATATGCAAAACAAATTATTGTGCTAGCTTACGTGGTTGCAGAGCTACCGGGATTTAAAAATAGTTACGCAAAACAGAGCGTGCCCACTCCCACCGGTTTTAAAGGGTTAAGAATCCAAAATAGGAAGACATCTGAATATAAAGTTAGTCCAAAACTGATTTGATTAATTTGATGGACTGCAACTTAATGAACTCTCGTTTGAAATACCATCACCTTATATTACATTATTTGACATTAGTTTTTTTCTCAGCACAGTGTTTGATGATTTACAGCAGCATGGAGATTTTCAACTAAGCCTAACGATCGAACATAACAAAAATATTTTAACTAGAAAAAAGTTTTCTAGATCTTTGTAAGCAAGGACAGTGTCTCAAAGCAAAAAGCAACAATTCAAATCTGAAGACACACACAGCCGGGGGGGGGGGGGGGGCACTTTTAAATGAGCAAAGAGCTCCAAACCTTGTTAAATTGGGAACTGTTGCTGAATTCAGCAGCAAAAGTTCTGTCTTGGATATTCGAGGATTTTAAGAGCCCTGCTGACAGAAAAAAAACAATTGCCTACACTGCCCCATTTGTTTTTCCTCATTATAAGGCTAACTGAGAAGATGAAACCCCAAGGCTTCTCACCTGTGCAACCTCACAGGAACTCCAGGCGTTTTACTTTCACATTGTCCAGGGTTTTCCTGAGCTGCTAATTATAACACTAATAGCAGGTATGATAACATCTCCACTTTGGTTTTTGTGCAGAATATCCATAATGCTCTCAGCAATGTGCTTTGTTTATTTTGCATTTACATACCAAATCAATGCACATAGATATGCAATGCACACATATATATATAAATTCCCCTCTCGCCCCTGCGGGTGATCTATCCTTCAAGCTTGGGTCCTCTACCGACGGCCGGGGAGCTTGAGGGTCCTGCGCAGTATCTTAGCTTTCCGTAGGGCTGTGCTATACATAAATTATCAGTAGTGTGATTCCCAATGCCAGTACATATCATCAGGTTTTTTGAAAATAGTTATCATGTCAGTGTTGAAATGAAAATGGAACAAAAGTCAAAAGTGTGTTTAGGTTTTTTCCATACCTTCACACCACATCTGCTTTCTAACCAGCAAAGTCAGGAAATTCTCATTGCAGCAGGCTCCATGTTTGAAATGCATTTTTCAGTTCACAGTTATTTTTATTAAGTATAAAGTATTCATCACACTTTCTGCACCAGAATGTTTGTAGGGTGTACAAATAATTATTACACACCCTGTAATTTGTAACCTTCATCACAGCTTTTTTACATACTGCCCCCTAACCTTATTGCACTAATGCATGCTACAGCATCTCTCTAAATATGACCACACAGTCAGGTCAACAAGTTTACTGCGAACCCAAGAAGCTGAAACATGTGTGGTATTACCAGTAGTGTGATTCAGACTGCCAGTAGATATCATCAGCTTTTCATTTATCTATTTATCCTGTCAGTGTTGGGGAAAAAGATGGAACAAAGCCAAATGAGTCATCCATTTAAACACACACAGGCATGTATGTATATATATATATGTATAATGGTGGGGACCAGTCCCCTCCAACTACCGACCAATAACCTGCCTCAGCACCACCTGGAAGCTCCTGTCAGGCATCATAGCGGCTAAGATGAACAGGCACATGGCTCAATACATGAGCGGGGCACAGAAAGGGATGGGCAAGAATACCAGAGGTGCAAAACACCAGCTACTGGCAGACCAAGCAGTCAGCCGAGACTGCAGGACCAGACTGACCAACCTGTGCACTGCCTGGATTGATTACAAGAAGGCCTATGACTCAATGCCCCACAGCTGGATACTGGGATGCCTAGAAGATCAACAGGACTCTGAGAGCCTTCATCAGGAACTCAATGGGGATGTGGCGTACAACACTGGAGGCCAACCTCAAGCCCATAGCACAAGTCACCATCAAGTGATCTACCAAGGAGATGCTCTGTCCCCACTGCTGTTCTGCATAGGCCTGAACCCCCTCAGTGAGATCATTAACAAGACTGGCTACGGATACCGACTACGGAACGGAGCAGTTGTCAGCCACCTCCTGTACATGGATGACATCAAGCTGTATGCAAAGAGTAAACGAGACATCAATTCACTGATCCACACTACCAGGATATACAGCAATGACATTGGAATGTCGTTCGGGCTGGAGAAGTGTAGTCGGATGGTAACAAAGAGAGGGAAGGTAGTCAGAACTGAGGGGATTGAACTACCAGAAGGCAACATTGCAGACATAGAGGACAGTTACAAGTACCTGGGGATCCCACAGGCGAATGGGAACCATGAAGAGGCCGCTAGGAAAGCTGCAACCACCAAGTACCTGCAGAGGGTCAGGCAAGTCCTGAGGAGTCAGCTGAACGGTAAGAACAAGATCCGGGCCATCAACACCTACGCCCTGCCCGTGATCAGGTACCCCTGCTGGGGTAATAGGCTGGCCAAATGGAGGAGATAGAAGCCACTGACATCAAGACAAGAAAAGCTCCTCTTCTTTCTCAGGAGACTGAAAAGATTCAGCATGAAGCCCCCGCACCCTCAGGACCTTCTATCGCTGTGCCATTGAGAGCATCCTCACTGGATGCATCACCACCTGGTACGGCAACAGCACCGCCTACAACCGCAAAGCTCTCCAGAGAGTAGTGCGGTGCTCTGAACGGATAATTGGAGGTGAGCTTCCCTCCAGGACATCTACAGGAAGCGGTGCCTGAGGAAAGTGGGGAGGATCATCAAGGACTCCAGTCACCCAGCCATGAACTGTTCAGACTGCTTCCATCAGGAAGGAGGTTCTGCAGCATCCAGTCCCGAACCAGCAGACTGAGAGAAGCTTTTTCCACCAGGCCATCAGACTGCTGAACACTTCATAGACACCTCAGCTCCACTACTGGAGCTTCAACTTTATGCACTCCAGACTGTATATAAATGCCACTGTTTTGCACATGTTCAACTACCAACCTCTGTATATTTTATTTTATTGTTTATTCTATTTAATTTGTAAAATATCTATACACACACACACACACACACGTAGAAAAACATATTTAGTATACACATCCAGTAATGCATACAATCTTATTTCATATTCTGTATAGTTTTTTTTTCATATTTATATCCTGTTCATAGCTTGTACTCACTACAGCCTGTACATCAGGGGTGTCAAACTCAAATACAAAGTGGGCCAAAATTCAAAACTGGAACAAAGTCGCGGGCTAATGTTAATATTTATTGAAAAAAAAAAAAATCTTCCTCCAGATATAAGAATGAATCTTTTCTTATGGACTCAAACACGTTTTGTTGAAAAACTGAATATGGAACAAGCAAAGCTTAATACTAAACAATATATATATTAGCTGTTTAATACCTGTAGGCCAGCTCTAATAGTAATTTGGTATGGCTTCGCAGGCCAGAGTTTGACACTTATGCTGTACATACTTATAGTTATAGCATATTCATAACATACTTCATACCGTGTACATTATAACATACCACAATAGACCCATTTCTGTAATATACTCACATATCTATATTATTGCTAATATATATTGTAATATATCTACATCATGGCTAAAGCACTTCTGGATGGATGCAAACTGCATTTCGTTGCCCTGTACCTGTGCATGTGCAATGACAATAAAGTTGAATTCTATTCTGTTCTATTCTTTTTTTTATATATATATAATTCAAGTATTTATTAGATTTTGCATTTTATAACAGCACATACAAAGATGCAGCAACCAAAAGCAAGAAGCAAACAAACAAAAACAAACAAACAAACCAACAAACAAACAAACAAACAAACAAACAAACAAACAAAACAAAAACAGTGAGGTTTTAACAGATGTTGTATTAAGCTCAAATGTCCAAGTCAGGAAGACAAGTAGGTGCAAAAATTGTCCCACTGTTCCACCGCAGCTTCCGTCACATGATTTTTCCCCAGCATCTTTTCGCACGCAACATTCCCAATCTGTCTTCTTTCCACATTTAAGCATTGGAGTATGGGAGTCCTTCCAGTGTTCTACATGTTACCAATGCAGTACTTACCTAGGCCCTGCTCCAACTGTGATAGCTGTCATCTATCGCCCTCATAAGTCTAATTCTGTTTATATAAGTGACTTAGCCTTCTGGCTCACCTGGCTGCTGTTTCCCCCAACATAATACTCCTAGGTGACGTTAACATTCATATGGACGATAGTGATCATCCTCTTACCAATGACGTTTTATCTTGTCTTGATAGTGTTGGTTTTAAACAGTATATGAACTATTCATACTAAGGGCCACACCTTGGACCTAGTTTGCTGCTCTGGAATTACTCCTTCCAACTGCAAAGCTGATGAACTACCAATTTCCAACCATTTGCTCTCTTTCAATATCAAAATGACCTTTTCTATAACCAAAACTCCTCTCTCCATCTCTTTCCGGAATATTAAGAAAATTAACCCTGATACCATTTCTACTGCCTTTTCTGGGTGTTTGCATTTTAATAACCTGCTCAGCCTAGAGGACTTGGTTTCTGTCATGGCTGTGTCCTATGCAGGCAGGATTGGACCCAAACGCAGGACTCGCGGAGGCAGAGGTGAACTTAAGATACTTGGTTTATTACAGGAAAATAAGAAGAACAGAAAACTAACTGAACTGGGAAAACAAATAAACTGACTGGCAGGCGAGCGAGCAAACGGACACAGCGAGAGAATGAAGGTGACGTTAACGACGCGACAGAGAGCAAAGGAAGACACAGGGCTTATATACATGGGGAGTAATCAGGGAATGGGAAACAGGAGGCAGACACAGCTGGGAGAAATTAGACTAACGAGACAGGGGAGAAGTAAAACTGAACACACTGACATCAGACTGGGACTGTCAAAATAAACAGAAAAACACGAAACAAATCACAAAGGCTTGACACTGAGAGGCAGACTGAAAGAATATAACACATGAACCCAGGGACGACACAGACTTAGAAGAATTAACATCAAACTAAACTCAGACCAGAACTGAAACATCCATTTATAATACTCACCAAAACAAGATAAAGAATCAGACATAATAATAATACAGAAAAACACCCAAAACAGAAGAAAATGCTCGGTCAAAATGACCCCGAACCGTGACAGTTTCCTATCATAACCACAGCCTCACTAATATTTTAAACCTGTTGCTCCACTAAAAACCAGAATCTGTGTCATTTTTCCCACCCAGCACCAGGGTTTACATCTGAATTCAGGCGTCTGACAGCAAAAGGTCGACAGCTTGAACGTCTCTATAAGAAAACTGGTCTCTCTGTCCACAAGGAAATGCTTAATCATCATGTTTTGCATGTATCATTCAAACTAAATCTGCATACTCTACCATTATTTGTTCGAACGGAGGTTTCCCTGAGATACTGTTTTCACTGTTTAACTCTTCTGTTAGAGCACGAGATGCTCTCCCTGCTCACCTTTACTCGTCTTCCTTTTGCGACTCTCTAATGTTATTTTTCTCTGAGAAAATCCACAAAATCCACCAAGTCCTGGCTCTGAAGCTGCCTGTAGTTCTCCCTCTGTAATTCCCATTACACTGTTTTTCTGTCACTGATAATTTAGATCTCATCTGTAAGTCAAAATCTTCTACCTGTCAGCGAGACCTCATTCCTACAGTTTTGATCAAAGCCTGTCTCCCCTCTCTGCTTCCCCTCTGCTATCATCCGTCACTTCTCAGCCCTTTCTGGTCAGGCGTGCCCCAGGGATCTGTCCTGGGGCCTCTTCTTTTCATTATCTTGGACACATTTTTTGTAAATACATTATTCAGCTTCACTGTTATGCCGATGACACCCAGCTTTATTTGTCCACTAAACCTGATTCTGCTCTCCCCCGTCCTCTCTCACCCTCTGCTTAGCCAAACTAAATTCATGCTTCTCTTCCAATTTTCTCAAACTCAACAGTAACGAATCTGAGCTCCTCCTGGTCGGCACTAAACAAACCCTATCCTGAACTAATAGCTTTTCTATTACAATCAATAACTCGCCGGTCTCCGTTTCCCCATGTGTGAAAAGTCTGGGTGTCATCCTTGATAGTACTCGATCTTTTAACTCACACATCAGTAACGTCTCTCGGTCCGCATATTTCCAACTCCCTAACCTTAAACGTCTCCGTCCTTTTCTCCCCCCACATGCCGCTGCCATCCTTGTTCATAGCCCGGTCACTTCCCGGATCAATTACTGCAACTCTCTTCTTTTTGGTCTTAGTCAAAAATCCATCAGCTTCAGCGTGTCCAGAACTCTGCTGCTCGTATCATCACCAGGACCTCTTCTATGCACCACATCACTCCTGCTCTGCAGCATCTTCACTGGCCTCCAGTTAAATACCGCATCAATTTCAAGATACTTTTGTGCACGTTCAAAGCTACCCATCATCTCTCACCTTCATACCTCTCTTTTTTTGGTTCATATCACCGTTCCTTCTCGATGTCTCAGATCCTCCTCCTCTCTTTCTCTTCCCCGTGTGGCGCAGGGCTTTCTGCTGCTCTGCTCCCATCATCCCTTCCTCCTGAGATAAGAAACATCACTTCCCTCCCTCTTTTTACGTCCAGACTCAAAACTCACCCTTTCACATTAGCCTATTCCACAGAAACTTTTCCATCCTGCTACTTTAATTTATTTTATTTATTTGCTCAACGTTTTATCCTTATTATTTTGTAAATTGCTATGTTTGTTGTTGTTATTGCTTGTGTACAGTGTCCTCCATTATTATTATTATTATTACTAAGAGTCCCACCAGAAATGTAATCTAAGCATAGCAATAGTTCTACTCGTGTCCAGGTGTCATCGACTGTAGGGACCAGTACCAGGGTCAGACCTCCTCAATGTCGCAATGAGGGAGCCCCCCCTGCAGGTGGCAGGAAGGATGGTGGTTGGTTCTGGTTATTCGGAATCGGAGGAATATTGGCGGAAGAGAGCATCAGGCTGGATGTTCCAGGAGCCTGGATGATAGGAAAGGGAGAAGTTAAGGTTTGAATCCACAGTCACACAAAACCACAACTAGGGAGACGTTAAAAGATAAAAACAAACAAAGCAAATAAAATTAAAGTAACTTACGATGTAAATAGAAGCTTTATTTACTAACATGATTGACTTTATACCAGATGACCTATTCCCATCCTTGCTGATGCCTCATTGATGGAGTTGTATGTTGGATGAATACCACGATTGAAAGTTTAAACATGCCTTCAGATCAAACACATATGCTATTTAAGATACTGTCTATGTTCTGTGATTACCTCGATGAAGGCTACCAGCCCAAACGTGTTAAAGTCAAGCAGCAAGGTTGTTCTTGATAAATGTGTTGCTGAATTTTCAACCTCCTAAATTTTATGTTTTTCTTATTGGACCTTGAAAGTAGGTGAAGTTGTGCCAGAAACCCCCCCTCTGTTTCTACAACAAGTCTTACTGCAACATATTGGCAACGTACGAGCATTTACACTTTCAGTACTCCATTCTTTAAGGAAACCTTTGGGTTACTTTGTTACAATAACAGCTTTTTCAGCTTCCTCCAGAAAATTGGCTATTACTGATAATTGCCATAAAATGAAAAGAGACATTATTAAGCTGAAATTCTTATTTACTGCAATCTCAGTAGTTCTCTCACTGGTGACAAAACCACCTTGCGTCTCACTTGACCCATTCATTTAGAAACATCCACCCACACAATCCAAACAGACATGAGGCAGGTGTAAAATGAAGGCAAGTATAACTGACACTTCAAGATCACAAAGATGCAGGAAAATAAATGCACACGTTGTGACACATTGTGACAACAGTGACAGGGTGTCAATCTAAGAGCACCAGCAATATTTTCAGGGGTAGCGCACGCTTGAAAACACAAAAAAGTAATAAATCATGAAAGAGAACCTGCATGTGTAATTTCAACCAGGATCAAGACAAACTACTCATCTAAAGGTCTATTATCCCTCGCCTCATTCTCCAACAATTTCACAAGAAGCAAAAGCAGTGCTATAACTAAAATACCAGCAATTAGGGATACACGCAAATAAAGGCCTGGAATATTAACTGGAAAGTTTGGATTTGGCGTTTTTATCAAATCTCTCAATCTCATATAATTCTCCTTAGCTTGTGGTAGAGAAGAAGAAACAATATGAAGATCTCAGAGCTTAGATAAGCCTCGTATAAAGCTCAGTTAATGTTTCAGTCCATTAGCCGTTCCTCCCTTTTCTTTGGGGAAATGAATAAAATACCCACAGACAGACAGAAAAATGCATTCATTTGTGTCCTGAAGTTTGAGGAGCAGGCTGCTCTACTTTTTAGATGTTTTATATATCCACAGGTAAGGTCATAGACACAGTGGTCCCCATTAGGTGTCTGACAGTATATAGATATTGAGGTTAGGTATATATGAGCATTGCTGTCCATCATTGTGTTGCTGTTGCCTTTCTAGGGTTTTTCGTCACGTACTTAAGAGTGTTTCTAATTGCTGACACTTTTTGACATGTAATTATTGATAAGGTGTTAAAACAATAGGTGTCCCATAATGCCTCAGGAACATGGATGCCAATTTGCAAGTAAAATGTATTTCTATTCTATTTTTCCACTCCTTAGTACACAGCATTAGGTTTACATTAGGATATTAACCTCTTAAGCCCCAAGGGGGTTTCTGAGCTTCCTGCTCGAAAATGTAATGCCCAAATTTAATTGATTATTTCTCTGCAATTACAAACTCTGTCCTTACAATCTTGGTATCAAAATAAAGCTAACACTTGGGAAATTTCACCAGAGGTGTAAATATTGAATCAGATATTACTGTGTCAAAGTTACTGAGACTGGAACACAGAAAAAGTAAGTAGATTTTATTCTCGCCTAATTATTATTTTTTTTATTTTTAGCATATAACCCTTTGAAAAATATGCCTCAGATCACATTTGGTTCCAGAAATCCAGTAACCAACATATAAACATCATCTGTGCAAAGATTTATGTTTCTAAAGTGAAACAGTGAAAAATTACAGCGCTGTCAATACATGAATATCCAGACGTTGTACAAAAATGTCCAATTTTGGCACACAATTTACACACAATATACCCGATTAAACGTGATCTCCTCCTTTTTGCCCCCGGTACCGGGGGCGTGGGGCTTAAGTGGTTAATGTTATGACTTAACCCCCAGCATTACACAGCTGAGACGTGTGTTACCCAACAGCTCCAACAATCTGATGCTGCATTGCATGGACACATTTCCATTAAAGACTTAAGATGGGGTGAATGTTATGGCTGAATTGGAAGATTGTCAGGAAGTTAAGGGTTTGTGGTTAGCAAAAATATGAAGCCTCTATAAGCTGTAGCCACTTGTAAAAAACCATTTACATTACAAGATATATTTATGAATGTGGACAAAAGCAGCACTAACTTATCAACTCTGCCCTTATCACCGGAGCTTTAGTGTAAAAAGTCTGATCAAACTCTGTGAACATGGATATAAAAGCATCCGGGTTGCTGCTTGCATCTCAGAAGTAAATTTACCTCTAGAGGTGCATCATCTGGTGCACCAGAAGACTTGCAGGGGCATTCTGCAATTTCAATGCGATGCTCAAATTTGTGCGGAGTGAAAACATAAAAATTCTGTGCTGCAACGACCCTCAATGACCAAGCCAAGGAAGGCGCATCGGGCTGGGAGCACGCCTGAGGCCTCTGAGTGAGGACATTTGGTGCAAATGAACCGTGGCTCATGCCAGCATGTACCTGTTCACAGCGTCGTGAATAACTTCCCCTAAATGACAGTCAAATGATCTAATCCAGTGCGTGACGTACTGGGGAGGAGCCAATAGGAGAGGCAAATCACCTCCATGTGCTCCGAGACTTGCAGGGAGCGATGCAGACAGTCTTGAACAAACCTAATGGGGATATCAGCAAAATACAAGCTTTCTGCTTTTTACAGGCACAGTTAAGAAGCTCATAACTCGTAAGCTCATGTTACTACCAGGAAGAGTTGTAGGGTATGATTTAGTGGAACATGTTTAATTTTAAAAAAGGTCCATGAATGGAGTCCTGGATGTCAGTCCACTGAGTTACAGCAGAAGAAGTGGGACTGTGTGCAGCATATTAAATCTTTGGCTCCTTATATCAAACACAGTAGAGTCTACCAGTGATATTGTAGTTGATATGAGACCTAAATATCAGTATATTGGTTCTTTAAATTGCAGAAAATATGCAAAAATGTTTTCCTCGTCTCATCTCTGCACCCATTATTTCTCTGCCACGTCAGTTTTGCATGGATAAATATTTGAAAACAGGTCAATTAGAAGATCAACATTTCATTTTAAAATAGTTCAGATTGTTATTTAAGAGATGAGACCAGAATCTCAACATCAGTGCATCTCTAAATAGCATGTATGTTTGTACGAGGGAACGTTTGACTGAACAGAGCTTTGCAAAGAGTCAGTGATAGAGTTAGAAAAATGAATCGTCCACAGTTTTGGATATTACCTTCTAATTTCCCCAACATGTTTTGGGAATTCTTGGATTTCACTTTTCACATTTTGCCCTGCAAAATATATGCATGATGCAAACTATGCAGAAAAAATTCAGAAGGCATATTCATGTAAAGATGAATACTGCATTTTGCTATTGTGTCCCAGGTTTCTTAAAAACATCGAGTACTTTGTTTAAGGAGAAATGTTAACCGGTAATGTTCAAGCTGTGTGTCTTGTGTTTTCATAGCCACAGAATGTAGTTTTACAAATCATGTCTCCATTTCTCTAGAACAGGCTTCCCACCCTCTGTTATTAGTTTAGTTCCAGCACGCAGAAAGAAGGATTCACATTTATCTTTATAAGTGGAGCCAGTGCAGCGCACACACAGACCACCTACTGCGCACACTGTAAATGTATATGTGTGATAGGATAGAGGGAGCTGGCATATGGGTGGAAAGGTTATGTCTGTATTTGTATGTGTGTGTGTGTGTGTGTGTGTAGGTGTGTGTGTGTGTGTGTGTGTGTGTGTGTGTGTGTGGTCCTCTAAACACCAATGAAAAGAGTTCGTCCTTCATGCGAGGCAGACAGGGACAGAATTGAATCCTTCTCGTTCGTTCCTGCTGAATGTTTGAATAGAGTAATATGCTTCGCGCTTTCTTTTTCTCTCCTCAACAGTGTGCCAAACAAAAACTGCTTTCAGCCTTTAATTGAAATGCTGGGTTACATAAAAGGTGACACACAGAAACACACACACAAGTGTACTCCGACATACAAAAAGCATGCAGCACAGCACACGTTCAGCCCATCCCACACATGCACAGCTTGCAGATATGAGAAATGCATAACTGCTGCAGTGAGGCTGACTTCCTTCATTTCCCCCTCCTCCTGTCCTCTCTTTGACCTGTTACAATCCCCTTTCAGTTCTCATATTTTTGAACATACACATATTTTAAATAAAATCTGCCCTTTGGTCCAACTTGTTCACTTTCTTTAACTCTTTTTCCTAAAACTCTTTCCTTCCCATCTTCCTCCTCATCCCTCTGATACCTTCTTTCCTCTCTCCTCATTATCCTCCACTGCCACAGCAACTGCAGAAGAAAAACAGAGTGAGGACACACTCTGCGACCCTCCTCTCCTCTTCATCCGTCTTGCTTCCTCCTCCTCCCGTTCTCTCTTCCATCTTCTGCTTCTCTTTTTAAGGATTTTAAAGGAATCGCTTACTGTGGACCTTTGGTTTCAATGTGGCATTCTAGTGATGCTAACAAGCCGTTTTTAGGGAAAGTGAAACTTTTTCCCTCCACAATATGACAAATGTCTGGTGACAGAAAATAACCAGGCAAAAATTCAAAATGCCAAGGTGTAGCTTTAAGAAGACAAGGCTAAATTGGCTATTATTTTTCCTTCCTGTCTGCGCTGTCCTGTCCCTCTCTACATCTCCTCCTTCTCCCAGTCATTCCCTTTATTAATGACTGCAGGTAGCCACACTTATCTATGTGCAGGTGTGTGTTTCACTGTTACATATTCATCAGTGAGCTTATAGTGGCAGACTTACCTTAAGTATGCTGATGCAGATACACTAAATGAACTCGTAACTAAAAATTCATAAAGAAAATAGATGAAAGTGAAAAAGGATTGTTATAAACCAGATGCATTTCACTGGGATAGAGAGGCATATTTGTTTTGTGAAGAAGCACGGCTGTATTTTACCATTTTAGAGTTTGAAGCTTTATCACCTTCATACAGAAATACTTCAGTGAAATGCAGTTTCTCATTTGATTTGGGGAGAATTGTAAATTATTCACAAACGGATAAGAGCCTCTCAAATGAAAGTTCAGTCGTTCGGGCTGGGATGTTGCTTCCAAATGTGATGGGTGAACTGATTGATTAATTAATTGATTGAACTAAACAATCATTCTTTTGTTGTATGACTCCAACCAAAGAATAAATATCATAAGAAACACTATAAGATACAAAAAGAAAAGAAACAATGTTTCTTTTCTTTTTGTATCTTATAGTGTTTCTTATGATATTTATTCAAGTGTGTGTCACCAAACCATATCTTTGTCTGCGTCCAAATATAAACGTGTCAAGAGACCATATATCCATCTTGACCTCTGCACCTTCAACCCTTGACCGTTTGATATTTGACCTCAGCAGTGCTGCATCAGATTCAGAAGTCACGAAGAGCAAACAGAGGGATGACAGCAAGCCCGCCGAGGAAAGGACAGAACTGTAACGGCTGGGCAAGAGACAAGTGCTGAGGAGAAGAAAGGAGAACCACTGTACACATTTACATATTTACAACCCCCACACCACTACACAGTGTGTGTGCGAGTATGCATGTTCAGAAACTAAGAACTAGTGACTCATGAGTTACTGACATTTCCATCTCCCCAAACAGAGACAAACTGACCCGAGTCTGCCACTATTTTATTAGAAGTAAATCCAGTTGTGAGCTGAGTGACAAGCGATTCAAGTTGAAACCCTGCAAACTCGGCTCCTTTAACTTTATTCACTCTTGTTAACCAAATATTCATTTTTGCCTGACCTATGAAAAGCTTAATGAGACAGACATCTCTCCACTGTGCTGCACTGACCCAACAGTGAAGATCCTGTCAGTCCTAGCTAACCACCGTGACAGTAATGCATATAAAGAGCCAGTGTGGCACAGCTGGCACACAGAGGCAGTAAGGCCATTTGGCCAAATCCACAGTGACTGCTGCTCTGTTATCTGCAAGTGTGACGTGTCTTGTATGTGCTGCCACCACCTGAGATCTGCACTTTTTCAATTGGAGTAATGTACAAACACCATGATGCTCAGCTGAGTGCAGGACTCTCCTCTTCTTTAGTTCTTACATTAAAGTGTGGATCATGGTAGATGCTCCCTAATATGTCCAATCCAGTCACCTCATGTTTGTTCACACAATGCAACAACATCTGGACGACCAACAGCTGCAAGGTGCTACCAGCAGTGTTGGGAAGGTTACTTATAAAATGTATTCCACTACAGATTACAGATTACATGCCCCAAAATGTATTCTGTAACGTATTCCGTTACGTTACTCAATGAGAGTAACGTATTCTGAATACTTTGGATTACTTAATATATTATCATGCTGTTTACAACTACATGAATGTACTATTGCTGTGATTTATTACTGTTACTGAAGGTCCGCGGCTCCGAACCGTAGTAAAGGGACCTCTGGCTAATATGGTGGGTTCGTGTAGCATTCTGCCTGTTAGCTTAGCACAACAACAACAAAAAGGCCTCTCTCACCCAGGAAACACGCAGAGAGAGAGCGTCACCCTGTAACCATGGCAACCGTAACGCTGCCGCCTGGAACAACAGAACGTAGCTGCCAAACAAAACCCAAACAGTCCTGACCCGCCACAATATGAAACAGGGAAGTACCGCCGTGTAATCCATTTATTTCAACAAAGTAACTGTATTCTAAATACCACCTTTTTAAACGGTAACTGTAACGGAATACAGTTACTCATATTTTGTATTTTAAATACGGCGGTACATGTATTCCGTTACTCCCCAACACTGGCTACCAGAGCATAAAGGCACCCGACATCCTTCATATCGCACAATTCCCAGTAGAGGACAAACGCTGCTGGACTCAAATCCATCTGTGCAACCAGACACAGATTTTCCTCACGGTTTTTCTGCTGAAACTCATCTTTCCCTACGGATACACCGAGGCATGTGATGCCCTCTCTCTTACAGTCCAGCTGGAAGCGTTGGCTGCACTGTATTTTTCTAGTCAGCTGAAAGAATAAGGCTAAAAGTGTCTAGCACAAAAAGAATAGTCTACTCACGTCTAAGCAACATGTTAATTTAACCTAATTATAGTAAGATCTCACTGTGCCTTAATGATGTGGCCCTGTTAAAGATATGAACGGACACGGTCTGCATTTTTTTAAAGACTTATTTTAGGCTCTGTGCGGTTTTTCCAATCTTACTGTGCAAAGTGCTTAAACACACACAGGCTGCAGCTGTATTGGTTTGAGCCATATATCATGTGATTTTTCTAATATTATAGTTTTCATGTGTGCAGTCCCATGTTTTGATGCTGTGACTGGTCATAAGAGTCCACTAGAAGCTCGGTGAACAACACAAAGAATATGAGCTATGAAACTGGTTTGAAAGCTTGACTGAAGATGACGAGATGATCTGGTGAAGAAGAAATGAAAGTAATGGAGCACGTGGTGCGTGATCAGCTGATTAGGTAAAGGTCTGCCAGGAGAAAAAAACATAGGTGACAATGAACTAGAAACTGCTCCAGGATTTAAAAGTTTTGAATTAAACTAGCCTAACCCTTCTTTAAATAGGCAGTGTTAAAAGCAGAGTGAAACAAAACAAACTAACAGCACGCCGTGTGGTGGAGAGGGGCGTTTTCACAAAGAGCAAACGTGTGAAAGATGTTTGTTAGATTTCATTGAACTACACCTCTGTGAGCCTGATCTTAAACGAGAACGCTCACAACACTTAAATGTGTCAGAATGTGAATTTGTAATTTGAGAAACTCTTACGACAGACGAGCTAAATGGTGAAATGTCAAACGTATTGTGTCGTCACACTGATGGCTTCAAGTCCATCTCCTTGTCGAATGGTACCTCAAGTTTTAGGTACATTTCCTGGGAGAAGAAGTGGCTCAACTTCGTTCCAACATCACAAATCATTCTTAATTATTATCCCGTGGATCCACAACAAAGAGAAAATATTGTAATGAGGCACTTCGCTTCTTTCCTCTGCACATTGCTACCGAGGTGAACACTCATTTTTCAGCCCCACATTTGCATAAATTCTGTTCTTTTTTAAGTTGGTGCTGCCAAAAGTGATAAAGTGTATGCAGCACCAGGGAGGAGAATCGGGGAGAGGGAGTGGGTAGCAAAGGAGGAAAGGGGGGGAATGGGGTTATAGGTAGAAGAGGAGGAAAAGAAAGTTTAAAATAATGCACACAATCTGCATACGCTGTCTTCAAAGGGACAAAAATAGGTGGGCAAGAAAAGCGTAGTGACCACGAGAGCATGGATCGATGGCAGTGAAAACCAAAAACAAGTTATGGACAAAGAACATCAGATCTGATTTTACCAATATAATGAAGAGAGAGAGGAGAGGCAGAGATAATGTGAGTGGGACAGATAACAAACAGAGAGAGCTGCAGGCAGGGGGCTATAATGGACTTGTGAGTGGAGAGAACAAGAGATAGATTTACGAGGAGAGGGGGACGAGTGCGGGGAAACACAGAGATAGTCTGATAGACTGCTAAGTGGAAGGGGTAAATTGTCGCCCTGCCTGTGCGCTGTTTTCACAAAGCCCGTCATGAAAACGGTGTTTAAATTTAATAGGCAGCTGCATTAGTGCGTGCAAACACACACACAACCTGAAACACTCAGACATATATTTTTTCACTGGTGCAGGACGACTCTGAGGAGCTCAAAGTATCTACGCTGCTTTCGACACACATTCATTCATAGCAAAGTTTGTTCATGTAATACATTATTTAACTTGTGTTAAATAATAAAGTCACATTATTAATGCCTCGATATACCCTCTGATGGCTGAGTGATGTAAGTTTAGCAGTATAAACACATTAGATAGCTATAGCACGAAGTTTTTGTTCAAGCCTCTCTGGAAACAGCTCTGCATGTGCACCACATTTAGTGTGATTAACTTTAACTCATTCAAATTCAGTCTTTATTTAAAGAACAAGCATGCAATATTTGGCGACTGTGTTGATTAGCTACAGATAAGCATACACATGTGCGTAAGCTAGCAAGATATTCAACGAACGAGATTTAAAACATCTGCAGTAGTTTGAATGGATCTGTTCATCTATGCTCTGGTCACACAGACCATATTTGTGACAATCTGGCAACCACCAGTTACCCATCAAAATCAACTGATCCAATTCACAGGGGAGGGCTGAATCGTACCCCAGCCGCCATCGTACAAGGGGCGGGGCACACGCTGGAGAGGTCACCAGTCATTCGAAGGGCTAACACAGAGACAGACATTTACACCTATAGGCAATTTAGAATCACAAATCAACCTAACAGCACTAACTGAACATCTTTGAATTGTCAGATTGCCTGAAGACAACGAACTCTAATGCAGGGAGAACATGCAACCTTCAAATAGTAAGGCGATTGGTGATTTCAAACCTAGGACCTTCTTGCTGCGAGGCAACAGTCCTAACCACCTCCCTGCTGCCTGTCCACCAATCACCAGGAAAAATATGTATTAGGTGGTTGGGTTGCTAGAGGTTACTGTTGCTAGGAGAAATTGGTTTCATACAGTATTTGGTGCTACACCTCCTTTTGATTAGCTTGACCACCAGCAGATTGCTTGTAGTTTCCATGGAAGATGCCAAATCCTCTGCACACAGTCATCAGCTACTCTCTGAGGAGTTGTGAAACTGTGAAAAATGCAACACAAAGAAGAACATTCACCTTCCAAGTAAACGTTGCACCTTTTGAAATGTGTTTGTTCCAGCAGCCATGGCACAATTGTTACTTTGAAGAGGAATATTCTCCATTCACGGCTTGTTTTAGCAAATGTCTGCAGACACGTTTGCAACTTCCATCCACAGTAAACTGGTGAAATCAACCACAAAGAGGTTTGTGGTGCAGCACCATTGAAGTCGATTGAAACCCATTTCCCCTGTGACTACCAGCTACCTCCAGCAACCACTCAGCAACCACTCAGCAACCAGTCAAAGAATACACATTCTCCCTAGCAACTGAAGACCCATGTGACTGAGGCTTAGAAATTTAATTGGATCTCTATTTCTTAAGATCTTAAATTCTAAATAATGGCTTCTTGGCAGAAAGAAATAAAACCCCTCTGAAGTCAAAAATAACTTTATTGTTATCTCAGGCATACACAAGAATACAAAGCTCAGGGTCCGGAAAACAACCTGTGCTTCAGGAGTGCAAATACAACAAATACAAGTAAATAAGCAATATGCCAGTAAAATAAGCTCCATGTTTGATCTATGATATACTATTCATACATATGAGAACATAGAATGACACGTGTCCTGAGTGAGTGCACAGTACAGGATATAAATATGTGTGCTGCAACATGTGCAATACAGTTCAGCTGCACGAATCTACAGCATGTGTACTTTAGTACAGATACTGATATTAGCTTTGTATAACATAGATACTAGAGGTGGGAATCACCATACATCCCACGATACGATATTATCACAATACTTAACGCACGATACGATATTATTGCAATTTTTTAAAATATTTTGCGATATTCAGATTCTGTACATAAAGGTAAACTTTATCAATATTCATTTTCTCTAATATCAAAGTCTCACACTCAGTCTTTCTCTCATTTCAGTTTTATTGTTGACAAACTGAACGTTTGTATTACAGTCTAGTCCAACTTAACTGAATCAACCATCTGGTACAATTATAGCTATTCTGAACTATGCAGTTTATGAAAACTATGCAGCCCCTTCAGCAACTGAAGAATTTGAAAGTAAATTAAAACAAAATATAATTTTACATTAAATAAAAAAGTTTTAAACTTAATTAAAATAAAACATGTCTTAAATTAAAATAAGTAAACTGTCATGTTTATTAAACACATTTGGACAGTGAAGGAATGTCAGGATTCTTGCTCAGAAAAAGGATCAACATGCTCTGAAGTCAGAGCACAAAAACCTTTTTTGTAACAAAGTATCGATTTCTGCTGTCCCTGTATCGATACATTATTAGCAAACAAAATATCACCATGCTACACAGTATCCATTTTTCCCCCACCCCTAGTTTTTACCCGCACGCTGTCAAACATGCCCCACCTCCACCCGGACTGAAGGTTAACTGTGCTGCTAACATTTATTTACATTTTCACTGTAGTTATAAATAACATTTCTACCTCTTACTCAATGTGCACGACCACTGATTCCACCTTACAGCATATAACTTGGATACAACTGTATATATCTATATGTATATATTTGTGCATCTTTTATTCTAAAGTGACTTTAATGTAAAACATCGACATATTGCTAATGAGAGATGCCAAACTGCCGCCCATTGTTCTTGTAACAGTGACAATAAAGATCTCATCTAAACCACATTCACAGAACAGATTCAGTTTGACATAATCTGGTTATAAAACACATTTGGATGAATTAAATCTTTATTGCAGAATAATCTCAAAGTTTTGAACTTTTAGGAAACATAAAAAGTACAAAAACAAAATGAAAAGAAGGAGAGACACCAAAGAAATGAGGAACGTATGAAGATGATGACAGTACCTTGATTCTCCAGTAGCGGGCAGCGCGGTCGTACACGCCGACAGTGCCATTAGCCAGAGCATAACCAAACCTGCTGCCGTGCATGTGGCACAAAGACGTGACTGTCTGTTGGAGGAAGACACACAGATAAGAAACTGTACAACACATTAGTGCTACAGTGTTTTATTAATGCTTCTTGTGTACAAAGAGCATTAAAAACATGCAACACAACATGATCGAGCTAGCAGTTACCAAGCTAGCAGTTTGACATTCCAGGAATGTCAGGATTCAGAAAAAGGATCAACATGCTCTGAAGTCAGAGCACAAAAACCTTTTTGTAACAAAATATCGATTTCTGCTGTCCCTGTATCGATACATTATTAGCAAACAAAATATCACGATGCTACATAGTATCCATTTTTTCCCACCCCTACTAGATATGTTTACTTACCTTTTTCAAGGCAACCTGTTCAAGCAGAGTAACCTCAGCCTGTCTGATCACGGTGGGGATAAAAGCTTCAGTCTAAAAGCAAAAAGTGACTCTACAGAAAACATGAACAAGGCTAAAATATA
The DNA here is from genome assembly GCF_963576455.1 of Neolamprologus multifasciatus. NCBI lineage: Eukaryota > Metazoa > Chordata > Actinopteri > Cichliformes > Cichlidae > Neolamprologus > Neolamprologus multifasciatus. The sequence goes on from NC_140445.1 coordinate 67,372,814, forward strand.
CAAAAAAAATGTTTTAAATGTGTTTAATGTTATTGTTTCAGCAAGCGCACCAAATGCAACAATATCTGACAGGAAAAAGGAAACGTTACTGACGCTGCCTTATAACCCTCATAACCATCAATACTGACCAGAAAAAATAGCCAACACTGAAGTACTTCTACATTCGGCCATATGAGCCACTGCAGTGCTTACACACACACACACACACACACACACACACACACACACACACACACACACACACACACACACCACAAAGACGTGAAGGCAGAAAACACACCATCTATTCTCATGAACGTTCATATGTAGTGCACACGTACACACATATAGAGACACCAAACTCAGAGCTTGGCCTTGTCTGGTGCAGTCATGGCTGGCTGTTGTCTAACAGAGATATATGACAGAAGCTCGCTGTGTGGAGAACAACATTTATCTACAACTCCTCACCTTTAGTATGCAAGGACAGCTACCAGCAGAAACACTCTCTCTCCCCGTCTTCTCCCCTCTCAGCTCAGCTTTGTGAATATTATTGTACGGAAAGCAGCAAATTCATGTATGTTGATATTTGTATCTACCTTTGTGCTTCTGCATTAATATTTGGACAGTATATATATTTGTTGCAATACAGTACTGTGCAAAAGTGTTGAGCCACCTGGTATTTCTTTATATTTTGCTTCCCAAGAGCCAGACTTATTTTCAGTCCTGACCTTGTGTGTTTGTTAACTCGTTCAAGCGTAAACAGCCACCTAGGTCAAGACACGAACCAGTGTTGTGTCTACAGATTTTTAAAGAACCCATTTTAAAATGTTTCTTTGTGAACTTTGTTACTATCAGCCTGTTTCAAACATAAATAGCTGAAAGCTGGCATATCTTGGCATCATGTGCAGTGTGTCCTTAAAAAGATAAGGAAACTAGACAAGCGGAAGTAGCAGCTCTAAAAAGCCCATCTGCAGCAGAGGAAAAGTATTTGTTATATCGTTAAGAAACAGGGAAAAAGTCAGCCAAGACCTGACACAGGATTTGAGACGTGCATTTGGCCCTTCAGATGATCCATCTACTGTTTGTTGAAGCCTCGTCAGAAATGGTCTCGGTGGAAGGGCAGCTGTCAAGCAGGCATAAGGAAGGGAAACAGGGAGGCTGAAGTTCGCACAATTACACACAAGACCTGGACTGAATATCACCGGCAACAGTGGAGCAGTGAATCCAAATGTGACTCTTTTGTTGTTGTTGTCAAAATGTATTGAGGACGTCACGGTTTGGAGCCGCGTTTCTTGTCAAAATGGATGGAAAAAGAACATGTTAATGATATTAAACACTGCCAATGAAGCAAAAGCACACCTGGATAGAAAAAACGAAAAAACAACAACAATGGAAACGTATCATGTAGTCGTTGATTGGCGTCCCCACAGCCTGGGGGTAGAGTCAGTGATATCAGCAGCAGATCGCTCCAGTTAGTATCCAGTTCCTCATGTTTGCAGGCAGGCCAGGCTATAGCTGACAAAGTGATAGAAATAAGTTTAAAAGTTTAAGTTAAGCTAACTAAGGTTAGCTAGTGCTGATCACTGTTGGCAGAGGAAGAGTCGCTAAAGCAACTGGTTTCCTGAAGCTAGAAAACATCACATTGTTCCTAATCTTTACATATAAATCAATCCAAAGACTCTTAGATAAAATTCATAATTTAAGTGTTGAAGAGAAAACCTACGGCTCATCTTTTACGTTAGATTAAAATTCACTCAGACTTAAACATGTACTCTGCTTCTTCTGTGACCACATCACTGTGACAGGGTGAGATATCTGCCATCTTCATAATAACCAATCATGTTTGTGGTATATTTGCACACCTGAAATGACTCTTGTTTTTACACGAACACGTGCAACTTTCAATAGGAGGCTGGAACTATTGTAAAGCTTTGTCTTTACTTTCTCCGTGCTTTTGTTTTCACTTTCTTAAGATAAGATAAGATAAGATAAAACTTTATTAATCCCTCGGGTGGGTTCCTCTGGGAAATTTGGTTTCCAAAAAAGCACCGACAGAAGTTACAGAGTTACAGAATATTATATATATATATATATATACACATATATAAATACAAAGACATATATAGATAAAATATACAAAGGGGATAAATAGAATAAATAGGAATAAAAATAAAAATAAAAATACAAGTGAATTGCACATTTCAAGTATGGAGTCTATTGCACCGTTGACTATTGACAAAAAGTATTGCACAAGAGGTGGAGATATCAGCCACATTATACATGCACTAGTTCACACAGTCACTACAGGTAACTGAATTTAAACATATTTTTATTGATATTTAGTCAGTTGAGTGACCTGATAATGCCGCCAAATTCAATGTTGAAAAGCCACAAATCTTACCCACTTCATTTTGAATTGAACACATGGGGAAATGGCCAAAGTCTGTTCATCCTGTTCAACCTTTTAGCCCAGTACAATGGGTTTGCTATGGAAGTGGCAGAGCAAACGACCAAACTTCCTTCACAACGGTCGGACTGACTGAAAACCACACTAAATGATGGATTTCTGCATTATAGCAGCATTATTGAGTGAAAATTCATACATGGCATTCAAGTGCCAAGCTAAGAGTTTCTTTTTTATGGTAATGGGTATTTACAAAGCTGCTGAGAGCAAATCTTTCAGTGGAATGTGAACAATATTTTCAGCACAACAAACGCAGCGAGGGAGGTGAGGCAGACGTCTCCACTTTCTGTCTCTTAGGAGGATGACAAGTTAACGGGTGATGGTGAGGAATAAACACCTTGTAAGGTAAAGTAAGACAAATTATTGAAGTGGAGAGGATGTAAAATCACAGCCACACTTTTACAGCTGATCGGATGTCACTGCCACCTCTTATTTTACAGCTGAAATACAAAAAATGAAGGAGAGAAAAAAAAAGGAAATTTCTTCTGGTGGCTGGAAAGTCAAACGAGGAAAAAATGCCAGGCTTGATCTCGAGCTGTCGAAAGCATCCTGTTTCATGAATACACACATTTCCATTACATCTCTGTTTAGTACAGTGGCTAGAGTGAGTATGCTGATACTGAGGTTACTGGGTGTTTTCCTGGTGTTGTGAGTGAAGTGGGGCCTTTTTAAATTAACGTTGATCCAATGACACAACAGACACCCAGCAGTAGAAACTCTAGTTTTAAGCACCTTGAGTATTACTCTTTAATAGATCAGCTATTTAACAGGGGTGGGTTTTGATTATCGAGTTATCGATTCATTAAAATCCTGAATCGATTTTTAAATATAAATTAATTTTGCCCAAATGCCAGAATCTCAGGTTAAACCTAAATTTCTACAACCACTAAACAGCTAAAACAGTAAATGAGAGCAGGAACACGGATTCTGCACAAAGACGTAAACACAAAACGCGGACTCGACGCATCCGAATCAGCGAGCTGTCGCCTTTCTCACCCGACGGCACGTGGACACGGACACGCCGTCGGGGCTGAAAGCCGACAGCTCGCTGATTTTAAAGCGTCAGCGGGTTAGCTATAAAAACCCAGACCAGGAAAACCGCCGTCATGTTTTTCTATGTTTTATCCTCAGTTACTTTGACACAAAGGAATCTGCTGTGATGCTCACACCTTTGATAAAGTCTCACAAGTGTCAGGTTTCTTTTTATAGATATGAAAATATAGATATGCACTGATAAGTGATCAGAATTATAATAATTCTGACTGTCTGAGGCAAAATTTCAGAGATTCAAATCGAATCGAATCGAATCGATTCTAGAAATCAGTGACAATACCCAGCCCTACTATTTAGGTCTGTCATTTTTTGCACTGACATATTATTACTAAAGCATGGTCCAGTCATGTTTCAGTTGTTTCTCATACCTTTACCTCTTTTATTCTGACATTCACCTAAAATCCCCTTAAAACATGAAATTAGTACTGAGCAGTGTATTTTAGCCTCCTAGGACCTGCGTCCACATATGTGGACTTCACATTTTGGGTTATTTAGACCAAAATACTCAATTTTGCACTACAAGGGCCTGATATCCACTTACATTATACTGCTACTGTTCTATCGAAATTTTAAATAAATATCCTCAGATGTGGCTCTCACTTTTCTTAGGAACAAAAATTAGGTAGGGGAGACCGGGGATAGTTGTAACGTGGGTCAGTTGTAACACTTCCAATTTCTCCAATCAGGGCTAAGTTTCAAATGATGTGACTCATCCTGTGCATGCCCAACTCAGTTCTGCTATCACATGTGAAAAATAAGCACATTTTGTCAAACACAGACAATTTAACACAAAAAAAAGTAATTTGTATGCCAAAAAGTAAGTTTTTCTACTTTATTTCAATTTCTAATAGCATTATCTGCTTTGCAGTTAAACTCATCAAACTTAAATTATGTTATTTGTATGTCTATGGGGATATATTCTGTGTAGGTCTTTAGTGCTAATGTTTTAGCCGTTGGCTGTAATGTTAGCTAGTTCATGGCTATAGGAGTCTGGGTCAGTTGTAACAGCAACAGTCTGGGTCAGTTGTTACAATAATGCAGATGTTACAAGTTACCACACTATTACTTTAACTTATATTAAACAAGTTGGGGCAACGACATCAGCAGAGAGAGGTTCACTGGTCGCTTCTGTATATGCGGTTACTGCCATTGGCAACACAATTCCTCCACTGTTTGTGTTCCCACACATACATTATGCAGACCACTGTGTCAGAGATGGACCAGTAGGAAGTATTGGTAGTGGAAATAAATCAGGATGGGTGCAAGAAACAGATTTCCTCATCTTTCTGAAGCACTTTGCAAACCACACCAAGGTAAGCCATGATAAAAAGTAATGGAATTGCGATGCTGGTGTACAACTACATTTTTTCAGCTTCATTGTTATGTTCAAAATTGGTGCAAGAGTTGTAGATTATAATGCCCACTGAGCCAATGAGGCCAAACTCAAGGAAGACCAACCAAAATTAATGAAATATTCAGTTGCAGAAAATTCCATAATTTGTCTTTTTTGGGGGGTTGGCATATGTTCAAAAGCTAGATTTCTGCATTCTGTCACACACACACACACACACACACACACACACACACACACACACAGCTACATAAATGGCTCTAAGTGCATTCATGTGTTGAATAAAAAAGATTACATGGTAATGTTTTGTTAGTACCCTTATTTCATTGTGTTACATTTCACCCCAGGATATGTTACAACTAACCCAGACTATGGGGTTAATTGTAACATTTCACTCTTTGTGTTTGAGACCATACCATGCAATGGGTAATTCTGCTGCAGAGAAAATAGCTGCACTATTTAATAGCCGAGACATGTAAATACTTTGCATTACATTTTGAATCCACTACCTTAAAAGAGCTCCAATTTACAGACAGAAATGTCAAAAATGTTACAACTATCCCCAGTCTCCCCTATAAAAAATTAATAAATCTGCTAATTCTTTGTTTTTATATTCATCAGGCCCCAATCAGCCCAAATATCAACGAGAAATTTAAAATGCATGGCGTGGAGGAGTTCGGGTCTTAGGAGGTTAAGGCACTTTGCAGAATCGTCACATGTTGTGTATCACAGGGCTCTGAGCTTCATCAGCAGCTGTGGTCCCCTCTTTTCTTAAGTAATGTTTTTATGTATCCGACACCTCAGTCACATGTGTTTATTTATCAAATCATTTTGGGTATTGTTTCTTCTTATTTTTGTGTCTGTTAACATCAAAGTCACACTCTCAGATCTATGGATGTTGAGCCATTTGTAGCCCCCACTATACAGACTAAATTAGGCAAAAAAGCAGTAAGATTTCTGGCATCGTTGAAATAAGTTACAATGTGAACATCATCTTCACACACTTGTTACATTAAAGTTATGGGCAGATCATTACGGTTTACCTTGTCTGTGTTTTGGTGAGTACGTTTTAATGTTGTTAAATTAATCTGAGGTTTGAGCTCAATGGGAATGGTTAAATAAAGCTTAAATACAATAATACAAAACATAGTTAAATCTTGGATCCAGATGAGCTCTTGCTTTTTAGTCAGTTTTTGTGTGGCATCTCTCAGAAGCTGTGATCTACGCTGCTTTCACACAATACTGTGTGCATCTGAAAATTTAACAAAACCACTTCAACTCCTCATTCAAGTTCCCCACTGTTACACTGTCAGTCACACATGCACACACACAGTGGTAGACTCGCAGTGTGTGAGTGACCCAGACATTTGGCATCTTTCACATCAGGGTGCAATCTCTTTCTTTCCTCTCATTTTCCTCATCAAACAGAGAGGACGGTGGGGAGAGGGAAAGACGAGGGAGGCAGAAGGTCAGCAGAAACGGAAAAGACGGATAGGGCGTAATGATGATCCACCAAAAAAAAAAAGAAAAACAAAATAACAAAGACGGAGGACAAGCACCGAGGGAAGTGGAAGGAGGTGGTGGAGCAATGGAGAATGGGAGGGGAAGCATTTGGGCTCAGGAAGGGAAAAATATGGTTACGCATTGAAGCAGGTGACAAGAACGATATTATAAAAGACAGATAGAGGAGAAATGTGGAGAACAGAGACAAAGTGGGAGGTTGTTTTCCTTTATCTTTATCAAGTGCAGAAACAAAAAAGGCATTCTGCCCAAGTGAAGTGATGCTGTGGTTTCAAATCTGGACAATCATCTTCTGCTCATCTTATCACCTACTTTCTCCCATCAGTCCTTCTTATTGTTGTCATTCATACAGTCAGAAGGAAACTAAATTAGTAAATCAATAAATATCATACTCATTTCATTTTGCAGGTAGACAGTATCTGTGGAAACAGTCTGGTTAAAATAAGAAAAAGAGTGTGGATACTCAAATATTTCACACTCAGTGATTAGGAAAATTAATGGGAATGAATGAAATATTCCTCGTCTACCCTTCTTGTTGATAATAAACCGGTTTGGAAGTTATAACCAAACAGTGTGGGAGCGTCAGAGCGAGAGTGTACAAAGAATCATGCTATTGTGGCAGACCCAGCATGCATCTGTTGCAACCAAGGTAGCCTCTGGTAGCAGTTCCAACAGTAGTGACTGCTGAGAGACAGAATCTTGGATTAGAGACCAAGAGATTAGAGACTGGATTAGATTAAGAAAATGGAAGTGTGCCAGTGGCACAAGTTGCATTGGAAGAAAACACAAGACTTCTGGGATAATGTTTTTTTGGACAGACGAGACAAAAGTGGAAATGTTTAGTCAGGAGAAAGAGTTAGATTTGGTGAAAACCAAGTAGCATATTAGCAGCTCATATCAGCTATAAAGCACGGTGATGATTTGGGCTTTGGAGCGATAGGACCTGGGTACCTTGCAGTCATCCGTGAGCTTATCTGTATACAAAAATATTTGAGAATCAAATATGAAGCCACCAACAACTAAAGCTGTAATTAGTAATGCAATGACTCCAAGCACAGTGGAAAATCTAAAACAAACTGAAAAAGAAAAGAATTAAGGTGGCCCAGGCAAAGTTAAGACCTCAACCTAATTAACCTGAATTAAATGGACTGGCAGAACCTTAAGAGAGTCGCTGCTAATCGAGAAATTCACCTACCTGAAGTTGCTATGCAGTGAAAAATTAGAAACTCATCTCTACCAGTCATCTATATCTTCACGCCCTGAGATTGTAGACCTAGTTTATGTTCTTCTTGTTCCAGCATATCACCGGTTTACCATTTTGATCTTCCAGTTCTGCCCAGCCCCTGATTCACTCCTGCCCACACTGAGGTCCCCTCTGCTCCCTGCATCACCAGTCTTTACCGGTTTGCTCCCAGTTTGCTCCCTCTTGCTCCCAGTTCTCTTCCCTCGGATAAACTTGCAGCTTAATTTAGGCAGATTCTTCTCTGTGTTCTACATCTGAGTTCAGTCGTGACACATAACTACCAGAGTGTAAACCAGTCTTTTTCTGCCCTAATGCCAGCTTTAAGAAACATTTGAGGAACTGCATTTTTGGCACTTCCTTGATGGCTTATTCTTTTCAAGGCCAGTTGAATAATCTGTATGGATCAGGGAGAAGCATCTTGTTAATGATAGTATAATTACTGCAACATAAAAATGCTCAGCTCAGTTAAAGGAACTGGATAACACCTAATATGTGAATTCCACGCTGGTTTCCACAATGCAATGTGTTTTCTTTTGGCTGTGGAGGTGTAAATTTCTCAAATGAACACAAACACAGAAACACACAAACAGCGTTTAAGTGGACAACAATTCCCAGCTTTGAAGAGAGTTTTTTTCACAGCTTTCTGAAGAGGCAGCCAGTATATTTGAGCTTCTTCAGTGTGGGAGATGAAATCTGGACATTCATTAACGCTGCTTCAAAGATGCTGCAACAGTCACATACTCATTTTTAGAATCCTGCTTCTGCTCCACGTACATCAGAATGTGATTATGGTGCCTCGTGGCTGTAAACAGCGCACTGAACAGGGAATCGATGATGAGAAGATGAAGAGGCTGAGCTAGTGCATTTGAAAACTGTAAAGACAGACAGACAGATACTGACTGCAAATACTGACTCACCTTAACACTCTGGAACCAGTCTTCTGCAAAAGGGACTCTGTTAACCCTTTAAGACCTACCATAGAACCAAGTCCGCCAGAGCTTATATTATATTTTTACATGCTGTGGAGCCATTTTTGGGAGCATTTCAAGTTGATATACATCAATACAACCATTATAGCCCAGATTTTAATAATATGTCTGCATTAAGTGCATAGTAATTACATAAATTGCAAAAAAGTGCAATAAACTACAAAAAAATTGAAAATCGTTTTTGTTTTTTTAACATATATTTCTAGTTAGAGAAATTTAAGAGGCTTATCCCTCAAAACTGTAAATACAAAAAAGTTGCACAAAATAGTTTCTAACCACAGGAAATTTATTTTGAGTGTCTTCATAGTTTTATTTTTGAAATACACCAATTTTTATACACTGCAGGAAAAACGAAAATAAATATTATAATGCAAATTTGCCAAAAAGCAGCATATGCATCAAAATAAACTATTTCCAGCAGTGCAATATGAGTCCTAAGCATCCCAGAAACGACACAGAAAGTCAGAAAGTCAAACATAACTTTTAAAAACACCAGTATAGGCTCATGAGGCCCTGATGGTAAAAAAAACTACATTTCCGCAAAAATGACGTCACTTCCGGTTTCGGGCAGGTCATGGAGGACATGCGATAGTTCACGCTGACGTCTATTCCAACGTAGGAAGTGTTATGAACAGCTGATCGGATCGACAAAGCGTGTTTCTGGAATATTATGTTTTTGTTGCTGCAAGTGCTTTTTATACAGTTTTTGCAAAGTTATATGTGGAAGGAAACTGTGACCGAGGACAAGCTGATGGCATAAGATGTAAGTACAACTCCTCCGGTTTCATATGCAAAAAATTTTTTGCGCTAGCTTACGTGGTTGCAGAGCTACCGGGATTTACAAATAGTTACACAAAACAGAGCGTGCTGCTCTGACCAGCTTTAAAGGGTTAAACTTGCAGAACTGCGTATCCCCAACATACAGGCACCCTGCTTGCTGCATGTACATTGGGGTTTTTCCCAGTGGAGAAAAGGGTTAACCTCGTCTATAACTAACACCATGTTCAACCATAAGTTGCACCAGGCTACCCTAGGTCAATTTTTGGCTTTGTGTTCAGGAGCTGACCTAACTGTGAGTTGGATCAGATAAGAGGGTATTGTGCTGGACAGGCCTGCACTTCAACAACATGGACACTGGAGGTGGAGTGAGCCAAGCTGAAGAAGGAGTCCTGGGATTAGTTAACCTGTGGGACTCTGGAGACAGCTGACAGGTACTGGCAGTCCAAGCGCAGTGGGGCTCTGGCGGTGGCTGAAATAAAATTGGATGTGGGAAGAGTTTGCTAATGCTTTTGAACAAGACTTTTAGTAAGCTCTTTTAGTGACTCTGGCAAACCGTCAGGTGACCGACTGAGGAAACAGAGTCTGTGGACGAGTGGGATGACTCACCCATCAATAGGGGCGAGGTCAATAAGATAAACAACTCGTTGGTGGTCCCTGAGGCTAACGATATTTACTCTGAGTTCCTTGCTGACGTTGCTAGGTGGTCTATGTCAGCCTCGTTAGACAACACAGCAATGCAGTTTTCATCCTGGTCATGGAATGCTGGATCAAGTCTTTATCCTCTCAGGAAAACCTGCATGTGTGTGAAAGTTTGCCCAATCAGTCATGTGCTTCGTGGACTTGGAGACCCTGTGGACCCTGTTTCTCTTCAAGGCACCTGACACACCTTTAATTTTGGGATTCCCCTGTCTCCAGCGACACAATCCACAGATTGATTGGGCCGAGGGATGTATCGTGGGGTGGAGCACCCGTTGCCATGAGCAGTGTTTACGCTCTGCGGTGCCGGGTTGCATGTCTGACGATCCTGCGGGGCCGCCCACTCGCCCCGACTTGTCAACCGTGCCCACCGATTACCATGACCCAAATCCCCGCCCCCCCCCCCCCCCCCATTATCCGTACAATTGCGGGATTGATTTGCTCCCGGGCGCCCCCTTGCCCACTAGTCGACTCTATAGTATCTCAAAACCCGAGCGCGAGTCTATGGAGCGCTATATTACCGACTCCCTGGCAGCTGGCATCATCCGCCCCTCCATCTCTCCCTTGGGCGCAGGCTTCTTTTTTGTTGACAAGAAGGATAAGACCCTACGCCCCTGCATTGACTATCGGGGACTAAATAAAATCACAAAAACAAAAACAAATATCCTCTACCTCTACCTCTGCTCGCCTCAGCTTTTGAACTCCTTCAAGGAGCCACCCTTTTCACCAAACTTGATCTCCGCAATGCTTATCACCTGGTCAGCATCTGCGAGGGGTCGAGTGGAAGATGGCCATCAACACCCATCTGGGTCACTTCGAGTACCTGGTAATGCCGTTCGGACTCACAAACGCCCCTGCCGTCTTCCAGGCCCTGGTAAATGATGTCCTACGAGCCTTTTTGAACCACTTTGTGTTTGTTTATCTTGATGACATTCTGATTTTCTCCAGATCCAGAGCTGAGCACGTTAAGCATGTGAGACTGGTGTTGCGCCATCTGCTGGAGAATCGGCTGTTTTGCAAAGCGGAAAAATGTGAGTTTCATGCCTCAACTGTCTCTTTTCTGGGTTTCATCATTGAACAGGGCCGGTTGCGAGCGGACCCGGCTAAGGTCAAAGCTGTGTTGGAGTGGCCTGTGCCCGGCACACGGAAGAAGTTGCAAAGTTTTCTTGGATTCGCCAACTTCTACAGATGTTTCATCCGGAACTTCAGTAAGGTAGCACTGCCTCTCACACAACTTACATCACCCAAACAGCCGTTCCTGTGGTCTCCAGCAGCTCAACAAGCATTCGACCGTCTCAAAAGCCTGTTCGCCTCGGCCCCCATTCTGGCCCAGGCTGACCTCGCCCTGCCGTTCGTGCTGGAAGTGGACGCTTCTGATTCGGGAGTTGGGGCGGTTCTCTCTCAGCGCAAGGAAGGTAAATTACACCCCTGTGCCTTTTTCTCCCGTCGTCTCTCACAGGCCGAAAGGAATTATGACGTGGGCGACCGGGAGCTTCTTGCCATCAAGTTGGCGCTGGAGGAGTGGCGGCACTGGCTGGAGGGGAGCGAACATCCTGTTGTCGTTTGGACGGACCACAAGAACCTTGCCTACCTCCAAGCGGCTAAGCGCCTGAACGCCCGACAGGCCAGGTGGGCATTGTTTTTTGCACGGTTTTGCCTAACCATTACTTACAGGCCTGGGTCCCGGAACACGAAACGTGATGCCTTGCCACGCCAGTTCGCGCCAGACACAGACCCTGAGGAGAAGGAGAGGGCCATTCTGCTGGCCTCGTGCATTGTGGGGACTCTCACCTGGGAGATAGAAAGGGTCCGAGATGCCCAGCAACAAGAGCCCGACCCCAGAAGGTAGATTGTATGTTCCCTTGGCGGTCGGGGGTAAAGTTATCCACTGGGCACACACCGCTAGGTCTACCTGGCATCCGGGTAGGAATCGAACTGTCACCTTTTTACAAAGGTTGTTTTGGTGGCCTTCTCTCTCTCAGGACGTCCGGGAGTATGTGGCTGCATGTCCTGTATGCGCTCGAAATAAAACGTCCAACTCCCCTCCATCGGAACTCCTTAGACCACTGCCTGTCCCCAGTCGGCCATGGTCGCACATCGCTCTGGACTTCATCACTGGTCTCCCTCCATCCTCTGGTAAAACTGTTATACTCACCAAGGCTTCCAATTTTGTTGCCCTTACCAAACTTCCCACCGCTCTAGAGACTGCCCAGCTCCTAACCCAGCATGTTTTTCGCCTTCACGGCATTCCTCTGGACATTGTTTCTGACCGTGGGCCCCAGTTCACCTCTCAGGTGTGGAAGATGTTTTGTGCCGAGCTGGGGGTCCAGGCCAGCCTGTCTTCTGGTTTCCACCCGCAGACTAATGGGCAAACAGAGCGAGCGAACCAGGAGCTGGAGGCCATGCTGCGCTGCAATGTTTCCTCCAACCAGTCGTCATGGAGTGAGCAGCTGGCGTGGGCCGAATACGCCCATAACTCCAGCACGTCGGCCAGGTGCCGACGGGCTAGGTGTCTCTCCCTTCGAAGCATCCCTGGGGTATCAACCCCCACTCCTCTCCATCACGGAGGGAGAGGTGGCCGTGCCTTCCGTCCAACATCACATGAGGTGCTGTCGACGGATCTGGCGGGCGACTCGAGCGGCCCTACTGCGTACGAACGAACACAATATGAGAGTGGCTGACCGCCGCCGCGTCCCTACACTGGCCTATCGGGTGGGCCAGCAGGTATGGCTTTCCTCTAGGAACATCACTCTGCGGACCGAGTCCAAGAAGCTAGCTCCCCGGTTCCTTGGACCCTTTTCTGTGCAAGCCATCCTGAATCCAGTAACTGTCCGGCTGACCCTCCCGCACAACATGAAGGTACACAACGTGTTTCATGTTTCTCAAATTAGGCCGGTCCGGACCAGCCCCTTGTTTGAGTTACTGTCCTATCAGCTTGAAGCTCTCCTCTGACCTCTGGCATCAACAACATCATGCCATTCTCAGTAAACCCCAGAGAATTTTGTGTAGGACAATCATCGTCAATCAGCAGTTTCTAAAATACCCAGATCAGCCTGTCTGGCAGCAACAATCATGCCACCTTCAAATTCACTTCAGTCATCTGTTCTTCCTCAATGTGATGCTTGGTTTTCAATTTTCAGCAGGTCATCTTGACCCCGTCTGCCTTGGATGATTATATGTTTGAGTTAACAAGCAGTTGAATAAGTGTTCCTAATGAAGTAGCTTGTGAGTGTATATTGTCTTCCCAAAACAACATGTGGAATTTAATCTAAGGTGATGTGCTGACTAAATCACTCTGCACCTTTGGCAAGCTGCCGATCGTCTAGGTCAAGATGGATGTGCACACTCTGCTTGCTTCTATTCTCACACATTTGCACACACATGTGCACAGCTTCAGGTGACAGAGATTAATAGCCTTACAGAGTTACAGAGTGACAGAGTAACTTCCACTTCCTTTGTGTCGCTGTCAGTCCCCAGCTGCATGCATGTCACAGTATGTGTATGTGTGTGAAGCCATTATTAGAAGTATAATTGCAGAGACATTTAAAGTGTTTCCCCTCAAGGACTGCGCCAGCATCCAATAAAGTTTTCATACCACAGGAGAGATGGCAAGAGAGTGGAGAGAGAGTGACAGAGCAGACAGGAGGAAAAAGACGAGAGAGTCTAAAACAACAAGACTCTGCTGCAGGTGTGTTGCAAGGTGCAGTTAGCCGCAGGCTGGTACTCTGGAATTGTGTTGTCTTTTTGTCTTCATATTTATATTTTTATTCTATCCCTTTTTCTTTAAAAAAAAAAAAATGGGTCCTTGAATTATGCTGTACAGGAGAGGAGCATTGCAGGTGCATGTTATTGTAACTCCCTAAGAAATCTGAACACATCAGCAGAAAGATTAAAAAGCTGAAGTCTATAGAATCGATCTTATATTTTCAATTAAATTGAATTTTAAGTAAAACAAGTACATTTATTTTACCAAAATTACAAAATTACATTTCAAGAAGTTGAATTTGTTGGTAATCCAGCAAAATACTGTCTGTGAAGGTTCTCAGTCATCCAGGTCATCGTAGTCAAAGGAGCTTGGAAAGAAAATGGTGGAGAGTCCCAGATATAAACCTAGTCTCGCCACCATTTGACCTCCACCATTTGACCTTAGAACTGAAGAAGCTTCTCGGATGAGAGGTGAAACGTCTTCAAGCAACTTAAAGAAGTCCAGACGCTTTTCTTTGCAAGCTCCTTTGACCAGCAAAATACTGTAAATGTAAACAGAACTGATAAGAGGAATGGGATCACACAGGACATACAACAAGCAGGCAAACAGAACATAACAACCCTTATTATTGTGGTAAAGCACCACTAGGGGGCATTGGCCTGCTATTGTAGTAGCTGGGGAGCCTCCTAGTGTGTGTGAATGCAGCGGCAGCTGTGTAGCTGTTCCGAGAGAAACCATACCATTGTAACGACTACCTAACCCCGCACATGAATGTACAGACAGAGCAGAGCCGTGGAGACCTGGCTGGTATGGTCTTGTTGTGTTAACAGACCCAATAAAGGCCTGTTGTTCTATTTAACTGACTAGACTGGCTAACCTGCTAGCCACTCCTTCCTCACCAGACTGCCGTTACTTTTAAGTTGTTCGGTGTAAAACACAAAGAGGGCAACTTTTAGTCCAGCTTGATGGTAAAATTATTACATATTCAGTGAAAATGTCAGCTGGCAAATGTTATTTGACGAACTGAAGAAAAGGCTGAAAGTTATATTTGTGTTTCTTTTTTTTTTCGTCAACCAGCAAAGACTCTGCAAAAATATTGAGTGCTTTAAGGCAACAGCTCCATAATAAACAACGCTGAAGAGCTTGGCTCTGCATTTATGAACCATCACTTTAATGCATTTTTACTGTTTAGAGTTAAATATGAAATTACAGCAGTGTGAAGGTTAAGCGATGGAGAGGAAAAGTGAAGGCAGAGGAGGTGAGGAAAGGTGATTACTGGTGCAGTGAATCTCGGAGGATAAAGGGTTTTTATTAAAAACAGATGAGAAGAATGCATGACAACTACTCTGCCTCGCATTGCTTCCCTTCACTCTTCAGTAGCTCTCTACATTCTCTCTCCCCCCTCTTACACCCACCTCTGGGATTTACATGTCATATTGAGACCGGATAGACTGTACCTGAGAAATTTACTCAACTAAACAGCTCAAAGTACAGCTTGTCCATTAAGATGAGCTGGTGTGAGAGCAGGAAAGACACAATGCCTCCATCTGTCTGTCTGACTCTGCCTTTTCTCCTGCAGTCTTGTTTTTTTGTTTTGGTTTCTTTTTTCATCGTTGATTTTGACTTCAGCTGTGGATATTTGACGACTGAAGCGACTTTTGTTGCTCGTGGGTCTCCAATCTTTGTGGTGGTCTTTTTCTTTTTTGTTCCTTAACATTCTTCTTTGTCCTCTTCAATTCAATTCAATTCAATTCAATTCAATTTTATTTATATAGCGCCAAATCACAACAAAAGTCGCCACAAGGCGCTTCATAGATACAGAGAAAAACCCAACAATCATATGACCCCCTATGAGCAGCACTTTGGCAACAGTGGGAAGGAAAAACTCCCTTTTAACAGGAAGAAACCTCCAGCAGAACCAGGCTCAGGGAGGGGCGGGGCCATCTGCTGTGATTGGTTGGGGTGAGAGAAGGAAGACAGGATAAAGACATGCTGTGGCTTCCTCACGTCCTTTCCATAGTTAGGCCTTCTCCGTCCTGAAAATTGCTGACACAAGTGAGTCCTTACACGTTTCTTTGGACTTTGTCACGGGTCTGCCGCCCTCTGCAGGTAACACCACTATACTTACCATTATTGATCGTTTCTCCAAAGCTGCACACTTCGTCGCCCTCCCAAAGCTCCCCTCTGCCTTGGAGATGGCCCGGCTCCTCACCTCACGTGTGATCCAACTTCACGGGATCCCCGAGGACATCGTCTCGGATAGAGGGAGTTTGGAGGGAGTTCTGCTCCGCACTGGGGGCCAAGGTCAGTCTTTCTTCCGGTTTCCATCCGCAGAGTAACGGGCAATCAGAGCGGGCCAAGCAGGAGCTTGAAGCTGCCCTCCACTGTGTCGCTTCGCACAACCAATCAACCTGGAGTGAACAGCTTCCATGGATCAAATATGCCCACAACAACCACACATCCTCCGCCACGGGCAAACCTCCTTTCAAAGCATCCCTGGGCTATCAACCGCCTTTGCTCCCGGCCATCGAAGGTGAGCACTCCGTTCCCTCAGTACAGGCTCACCTCCGCAGGTGCCGTCGTGCCTGCCGTGCGACTCGGGCTGCCCTACTCTGTACTAAGGAGCGGAACAAGGCCCTCGCTGACCGTCGCCGGACACCAGCCCCTGAGTACGCCATCGGACAACAGGTATGACTGTCTACCCGTTTTGTGCTGCTACGGACTGAGTCGAAGAAGCTGTCTCCTCAGTTTATTGGCCCTTTTCCCATCGACGAGTTCCTACAACCAGATTGTGACAGTTTCCTTCCAAGATAATGGTGCATTATCTTGCATTAGCATGCGCCAACCAGCGTGCAGCCTGTTACAGTCGCTCCTGCTTTTTCTCTTAGTTTAACTCAGTTTTCTTACGTATTCTTTTTTTTCTGACTTGTATTTTCATCCGTTTATTATCTTTTACTCGATCATGTGGATTGAGACAGTTTTTGTTCTTCTGGTGGCCGTGGAAATATTACTTTTATCAAGGAATGGGACCGCGGCACATCTCCTACACGCACGGACTGTTTACTCCAGAGATCAGCTGATCGCCCTAATGCCGGCCGGCTCACTGGCCAGACCCGCAGAAGTACCAGCTGAAATTTGGAGGGAAACACATCGGGGATGCAGAGGTCAAGGACAGAAGAGAAGAAAGAAGGAGACGGTGAGACAGCGGAGGCTCGAAGCGAGGAGGAGGTATAAACCGTGTCTGCCGTCTATCGTAATAGGAAATGTGCGATCGTTATCGAATAAAATCGACGAGCTCTCAGCACTGGTACGGAGTCAGAGGGAATACCGAGAGTGTAGCCTGATGTGTTTCACTGAATCATGGATGCACCAGGACATTCCCGACGAGAATGCTTCCGTGGAAGGCTTCCACACTGTTCGGGCGGACAGGGACAGCATCGCTAGCTGTAAGCGGAAAGCAGGTGGGCTTGCTGTTTTAGTTAACAGCCGGTGGTGTAACCCTGCCAACATAACAGTCAAAGAAAGGATTTGTTGCCCGGACATTGAACTGTGTGCTGTTGGACTCAGGCCGTATTATTTACCCAGGGAATTCTCTCACGTCATCTTGGCGGCTGTTTATGTTCCTCCCTCTGCTAACCCCACAGCTGCATGTGACACTACCCACTCTGCCATAGCCCGGTTACACAGGGCTGTTTCGAGGTGACCAACTGGGAAACACTCTGTGAGCCTCACGCCGAGGACATCAATGGGCTTACTGAGTGTATAACAGACTACATAACTTTCTGCACCGACTCCATTGTTCCAGCTCAGACTGTTCATTGTTACCCAAATAACAAGTCGTGGGTGACTAAGGACATCAAAGCCCTCCTCAACGACAAGAAGAGGGCTTTCAGAGGGGGCAATAAAGAGGAGGTGAGGAAGGTCCAGGTGTTACTAAAGGACAGGATCAGAGAGGCTAAGGACTATTACAGGAGGAAGCTGGAAGCTCCAGCAGAACAGCATGAGAGAGGTGTAGAGGGCATGAAGACCATCACTGGATTCAGGCCAACCAACAGCAGGGGAGCTGAGGGAGGTGAGAACAGAGCTAACGAGTTGAATCTGTTTTTCAATAGATTCGACACCACAGTGTCTGCTCCCACCCCCACAACCTCACCTGTAGTCAGCCTGGAGCCCAGAGCCACACCCCTGTGCCAGCCTCTCTCTGCACATGGCGCTGTTGCCTCCTGGGAGAGTCCGGACACCCCTCCCCCACCTATCACCTTCACTCAACACCAGGTTGAGATGCAAATGAGGAGACTTCACTCAGGCAAGTCTGCTGGACCAGACGGAGTGAGTCCCCTCGTCCTCAAGACCTGAGCCCCCCCTGTGTGGAGTCTTTCATAAACTGTTCATGCTGAGTGTGAGTCTGCAGAGGGTCCCAGTGATGTGGAAGGCATCATGCCTCCTCTCTGTACCAAAGACGCCACTTCCCAGTGGCCCCCAGGATTACAGGCCCGTGGCACTGACCTCCCACATCATGAAGACCCAGTTTGTTTCAGTTTGTTTATCAGCCTCGTCTCAGAACAGAGGACGCCATCATCTACCTGCTCAATCGTGTCTACACCCATCTGGACCAGCCGGCGAGCACTGTGAGGGTCATGTGTTTTGACTTTTCCAGTGCTTTCAACACCATCAGGCCGACCCTCCTGGGTGATAAGTAAACAGCGATGCAGGTGGATGCTTCTCTGGTGTCCTGGATTGTTGATTACCTGACAGGAAGTCCACAATATGTGCGTCTCCCACAGTGTGTGTCTGACAAGGTAATCAGCACAGGGGACCGTCCTCTCCCCCTTCCTCTTCACCCTCTACACCACAGACTTCAGCCACTGCACAGAGACCTCCATCTTCAGAAATTTCCTGATGACTCTGCGGTGGTTGGATGCATCAGCAGGGATGATGAGACAGAGTACCGGGCTGTGGTCGACTCCTTTGTCACGTGAGCAGAATCATCTGCAGCTCAACGTGGCAAAGACCAAGGAACTGATCGTGGACTTCAAGAAGACCAGGAAACACTTGACCCCTGTTTCAATCCAGGGGGTCAGTGTGGACATTGTGGAGGACTATAAATACCTTGGAGTACACATTGACAATAAACTGGACTGGGCTACAAACACCACAGCACTTTACAGAAAGGGCCAGAGTTGTCTCTATTTTTTAGGCGACTGAGGTCCTTCAACATCTGCCAGTAAATGCTCAGGATTTTCTACAAGTCTGTTGTGGCCAGTGCGATCCTCTACACTGTTGCATGCTGGGGGAGCAGGCTGAGGGTCGCAGATGCCAACAGACTCGATAAACTGATCCGTAAGGCCATTAATGTTGTGGGGATGGAGCTGGACTCCCTCAAGGTGGTGTCGGAGAGGCGGATGTTGTCCAAGATAAAGACAATGTTGGATAACACCTCCCACCCACTCCATGACATGCTGGTCAGTCACACCACTAAACGACACAGGAAACCTTTCCTGCCTGTGGCCATCTCCCTGTACAACGCATCCACTTAACACACTGTTTACTGCTACAGCCACACGTTTCTTTTTCAGCTACTTATTAATAAGTGACTATATATATATATATATATATATGTATATATATATGTATATATACATGTGTATATATATACATATGTATACATATATATATACATATATATATATGCAAATATATATATACATATATACATATATGCATATGTATATATGTATATATACATATATATGTATGTATGTATGTATGTGTGTATATATATGTATATATGTATATATACATATATATATATGTATATATACATATATATGTATGTATGTATGTATGTGTGTATATATATGTATATATGTATATATATATATATATATGTATGTATGTATGTGTGTATATATATGTATATATGTATATATATATATATATACATATATATGTATATATATATACATATATACATATATATGTATATATATATATATATGTATATATGTATATATATATATATATGTATATATATATATATGTATGTATGTATGTGTGTATATATATGTATATATGTATATATATATATACATATATATGTATATATGTATGTATGTATATATATATGTATGTATATACATATGTATGTACATATATATATGTATGTACATATATATATGTATGTATATATATATGTATGTATATATATATATGTATATGTATGTATATGTATGTATATGTATATATATGTATATATATGTATGTATATGTATACATATGTATATATATGTATAAATACCACGGCGTTGGTAAAAAAGGCCCAGCAGCGTCTCCATTTTTTGAGAGTGCTCAGGAGGAACAACCTGGAGGAGAGGCTGCTGGTGACATTCTATAGAGCCACCATAGAGAGCATCCTAACATACGGCATAACAACGTGGTATGCAGGGTGCTCAGTTGCAGACAGGAATGGACTGCAGAGGGTCATCAACACAGCCCAGAAGATCACTGGCTGCCCTCTGCCCAGCCTGGAGGCCATTGCGAACTCCCGATACCTCAGCAGAGCTGGCAATATCATTAAGGACTACTCTCACCCCAGTAATCAACTGTTTGAACTATTACCGTCAGGCCGACGGTACAGGTCACATAAAACCAGGACAAACAGATTCAGGGATAGCTTCTTTCCCAGAGCTATCACCGTAGTAAATAAACACAAAACAATTAAACCTGCTTAACCATACTTGCCATTGTCACTATACTATGCTGCTATTCATACTATCATTATATTAGGCTGCTATCCTGTATATATTGTACTTATTTATTGTCTGAACACTACAGTTGTTTTATTGTACTTTTTATATTTTACATTTATATTTATTTTGCTTTTTGCACCAAGGGAGTGGCACTCCAATTTCGTTGTACTTTGTACAATGACAATAAAGGCTATTCTATTCTATTCTATTCTATTCTATTCTATTCTATTCTATTCTATATGTATATATGTATATATATATATATATATATATATATATATATTGTACTATTCTTAGTTAGCGTATTGTCTGTCTTGTTAATGTTTGTTTATAATGGAGCACTGTAACAAAAAATAATTTCCCCCATTGATCAATAAAGTATTCTGATTCTGATTCTGATTCTGATTCAGTGTTTAATGTTGTCCAGGTCTCCCACTGAAGAATGTATTAAAAAAAAAAAGCTGAAGTGAGCTGACTCATTTATCTAATCTGATTCATCTGATTTCTCTATGAGTGCGTTATTACAGACATATCAAAATAAACGCAGGTCACTCACAGATGAGGTCAAAAGATGGAAACGAGCTTTCAGAAATTATAACTTAATTGCCTTGGACTGTGTCTGCCAGATTGTCCATCTATCAGCAGTAATGCAGCAGATATCCCTGTCATCACTGTTTTTTTGTTTCTGAGCAGCTTTTTATGCCATGCTGCTGCTGGAGTGGTGGGGATGTGATAGCATGCTGTCCCAACACTCCCGCTGCCTCATTCTTCCAATCAAAAAACCTCATCTGAACACCAATACAGGGAACCATTTCAAACAGACCAGAGAAAATGTAAAATATTCCAGACCAGCTATCCTCTTGTCTGAAGGTTGAACCACTTGGAAATTATTTATGAATATATATTTTTCATATTGCATGTTTTAATTTAATGCGTTATTAAAACTTTATTGGTTACATAAGCATTCTCAGCGTTAAGAAGGTGGAATATACGTTTGGATAATTAACTGATTTTTGGTCACGTCAGTAAGCTTATGTGTAATAAGTGTGGCCTGCAGGAGCGCGCTCGTGTGCACATATGTTTACAGCAACTCAGTGTATGTAAGTCTGGCAGCTATAATGTTTGATTTTAATTGTGAGTAAACTTACACTACTGTATACTGTCAAGTTAATAAGTATTTGGACAATGACACACAGCTTTTATTTAAATGAGATATTATTTAAATAATACCTAAACACTGTCCTCCATGTTCAGAGGCTACATTAATTTTTTCTCATTCTTTCACTTTCACACAAGATGAAACAAGATGTTTCTGCTTGGAATGGTGAGATTCCCACGGACACTGTGGAAACATGAGTGCCACAGTTACAAGGTTAAATTTTGGTGCATCAACATCTCCAGGGTAGTGTTTTCTGGAATAATAACCTTTCCAAGAGGAAAAGACTCCTGGTGGAAAGTGGATTGTCTTTGTAGTTTGTCTGTATCAGCCAGTCTTTCCTTCTGTGGTTGCTGGGTGATAATTGGGTTCACAAAAGACATTTAAGCTGGCAATGAAAATATCACATCCAAATATCACACTGACCCTCAGCAGCGTTGTCATCACCTGCTGGACAACATCCTCTTTGTTCTTCACACAGAGGACGAGACACGGGTGCAGGACAGAAGACAAGAACTAAATGAAAGGAAAAGCTAAAGGTTTGGGTTTTTTTAATAGAGTGATGGGGAGACGTGGAGACTCAGATGATGGTGTAAGGAAGGCAGGATTTTCTTATCATTCTTATTGTTCCTCTGACAGATCCAGAGCATTGCTATCATCATTAAAAGCTCATTTGTATTTTCCCACTTCCTCACTATTGATTAGACGTCTCACTTGTGTTCCAGTGATTAGAGTCACAGTTAGCATTCGTGAGCCTGCTGACCTCAGCATATCGTTGTCATGATCGGTAAAGTTTACTTTGTTTGGCCCTCATCTTGTGTCACCTTTTGTGACATGATATATGTGTGTTCCTGCAGAGACAGCTGGTCCCTCTTGTGTTCATCAAAAAAAGTATGATATTAAAGAAATAAAGATAATGTGTAATTAATTGTTTTTAAATGACACTTCTCATTTAAAAACATGTTAGTAACGTTGATGTGCATTCACTTTGTTGTACCACGAATTAATTCTGAGCATCGTTTGAGCACCGTTAATATTCCTGCAGCT
The DNA here is from genome assembly GCF_963576455.1 of Neolamprologus multifasciatus. Classification (NCBI taxonomy): domain Eukaryota; kingdom Metazoa; phylum Chordata; class Actinopteri; order Cichliformes; family Cichlidae; genus Neolamprologus; species Neolamprologus multifasciatus. The sequence continues at coordinate 67,395,548 of NC_140445.1, forward strand.
GCTTGTAGTCTCCAGCTTAAATGTCTGCATCTTGTTCCAGGTCCAGGAGCTGCCGCTGTAACAGTCAACAAGGTGGTGGACACTGGGGAAAGTGAGCCATTGAGCTAAGACGTCCTATCAACATGGTGGGACTCTTTTAAAAGGAGAGGGGGGGCTTTGATGGTTGGCGATGCAGAAACTCAGGTGTGGGAGGATTTTTTGAGGCCATTGAGCATAATTTCAAGTCAGCCATGAAGAAACACTTCAGACAGGTCAGGAGGGTTATCTGTTCTGCATATAGCAGGAATGTAGTGCTGCTAACCTGAGGATGCAGATGTAGAAGGATCCCTTTAACGGTCATTGGCAACAGGGCTACTCATTCAATTAAATTCAATTCAATTTTATTTATATAGCACCAAATTACAACAACAGTCGCCTCAAGGTGCTTTATATTGTACAGTAGATCGTACAATAACACATACAGAGAAAAACCCAACAATCATATGACCCCCTATGAGCAGCACTTTGGCGACAGTGGAAGGAAAAACTCCCTTTTAACAGGAAGAAACCTCCAGCAGAACCAGGCTCAGGGAGGGGCGGGGCCATCTGCTGTGATTGGTTGGGGTGAGAGAAGGAAGACAGGATAAAGACATGCTGTGGAAGAGAGACAGAGATTAATAACAGATATGATTCAATGCAGAGAGGTCTGTTAACACATAGTGAGTGAGAAAGGTGACTGGAAAGGAAAAACTCAATGCATCATGGGAATCCCCGGCAGCCTACGTCTATTGCAGCATAACTAAGGGAGGATTCAGGGTCACCTGGTCCAGCCCTAACTATATGCTTTAGCAAAAAGGAAAGTTTGAAGCCTAATCTCGAAAGTAGAGATAGTGTCTGTCTCCTGAATCCAAACTGGAAGCTGGTTCCACAGAAGAGGGGCCTGAAAACTGAAGGCTCTGCCTCCCATTCTACTTTTAAATACTCTAGGAACAACAAGTAGGCCTGCAGAGCGAGAGCGAAGTGCTCTAATAGGGTGATATGGTACTACAAGGTCATTAAGATAAGATGGGGCCTGATTATTTAAGACCTTGTATGTAAGGAGCAGGATTTTGAATTCAATTCCTGGATTCAGAGGTGGGTCGAGTATCCAAAAATTGTACTCAAGTAAGAGTAGCATTACTTTAAAATATTATTACTCAAGTAAAAGTGAAAAGTAGTTGTCAAAAAAGCTACTCAAGTAAGAGTAAAAAAGTACTTGGCGAAAAGACTACTCAAGTAGCGAGTAACTGTTTGAAATGTCTGATTTATTTTATAAATAAATGCTATCAAACAAAAATAAATAAATATACAAATTTTAGTATTTTCAACAGGAATATATGTAAACACATCAAAATAAGGCACAACAATTCTAATTTCCAGATTTCAGTTTTTCACAACATAAAGCTTTTTTCACCAATACCTGCAGTAAATAATATAAACATATAAACAGTGCAAACAATTTCCAGTGACAAGATGTGCTGTAAACTTTATCTTCATTTTTGCTCCAAATGGCACAGCAGCCTCAGAGAAAACAGAACGAGGCATCTTCAGTTTGGATTAGTTGTGTTCATGCAAACTACCTGCAAAGTTACATTAATATTAGCCTCATTTGTAACATATGTGAAATGATAATAAGTAACTCTTAGCATGAGGGTGTGACAGTTACTGTGTAACTACTGTTCTAAAGTGAATACCACGTATATGATTTACCTAACTGATAGGTTTGTCTAGCACAGACCTTTTGCTGGAATGAGACAATTCTACTACAACAGCAAAACATGCAGGTCACCAAAGCTCTTTGGGTAGTCTCGTGCACAAGAGAGAAGACCGTGATGAGCGCTGTTCCTGCCGCTCAAACCCCAGTCACTCTCAGTTAGCTCCATCGTAGCACTGCTCTTTATTGTGGTTACATGAATTTTTGCATGAGGTTACATGAATATGCATAAGTTGATTGATTGATTGAATCTTTATTTTGAACATGTTGAAAAAGTACAACAACATAGGATTAAAAGAGACAAATGAACAAAGAAAAACAAAAGGAAAACGAGCAACCACAACTACAAATAACTTTCATGTTCAAAAAGGAGCAGGAAGAAGCATAAGCTTGTTCATTAACATATGACATCTTACATAGGCATACATGTGAACAAAGAGTACCGTCTGTGTGCACGTGTAGGTATGCGTGTGTGTGTGGGGGGGATACTATTACCATGAAATAGTAAGAGAAGGTACGACCTCTCTCATGACCTTAGGATGTGTTTGCCAGAGCACTCTGGAATACACACAAAGTCTTTGCAGACTACTAAGGATCACACATCCTATCACTACACGATCGATTATACACCTCTAAGCATATATGATTATATATTTCTAAGCATAAATGACAATCTGCAATATAAACCTAACACTAACCACTGACTGACTGATGAATCACCCAAGGACAAAATGTTGATCATGATGTAACTGATTGCAAGACTTCACGGAGGGCTGCTGAAGAACAAATAGTTTTTTGTTTGCCAAATGAGCATACTTTTTCCTTTGTGTTTCTGCATTTGATCTGTTTTGATTCCTTGACAGCTGGATTGAATGTGATGACAGCTCGGGGCCTGCGATGCTCTGTGTGTGTCATCTGTAATTGGTAACGCTTGATTTTCCTGTTTCAGAGGCAGAAAACCAGAGCAACAATCTGTCTGTGCACAGGCAAACAGTCAAGCCATCAACATGAGTTTTTTTTAAGACGTAAGGAGTAAGAAGAGGGAATATTGCAACTGATATATCAAACCTAGACTCAATGAAGTCAGTATGAGACAGGAATCCTCTGTCTTGATTACTCTAACGCTTACACGCAAGTGTATGAGCTAATTAAGGGAGAGCTAGAGTGGAGGAAAATCAGACAGGCAGGTATGCCAATGGGATGAAGAAGACTTTAGACTTCATAAAGAAAAGCGAGCAAATTGACCTCCTGAATGAAGGAACTGTTTCATTACATGTCCCCCGGGTGTGCAGGGTAATAAGGTTAAAGCTAGGGGCACACACTACAGGATTAAAAGACACTGAGGCAGGATGGAAATGAAGTCACTGCAGCACTGCAAAGACTGTGTTGTAAAACACCCACAAAACAGATCCCGCACTGCCTCTAGTTTGAATTTAGCTCACGAGAATGACAGAAAATTAGATTACATGTTGTAGACAAGACTCTTTCACCACAAGTAGGACTGTAAAACTACGGCAAAAATGATGCTGCCAGTAAGTCTCCTTGTTGACTTTAAGCATAGAAGCTGCAGAGGGGAGCTGCCATACTGTCAGAATGTTACATGTCTGCCTTCTGGAGCATTATTCCATATTTACAATGAAATTATTGTAATTATTGTCACTTATTTAGGTATTAAAACGCAACAACAAAGAGATGCAAATCAAAACTGAACTCAGTTTTTTTAATTCTCTGATTTATTGCTTCTAAAAAGTGCTGGGATTTACATTAGGTTTGAAAATCTCACACTGTCTGTGCAGCAGTGAATGATAAAGATATCATGCAGGTTTTTAGTTTGCCTGTATGGAGACATGTATACATGAAAAAAGGAGCGGTATGGGCGTGTCAGAACACAGGCAGCTGCAGCCAGCTGCTGTCTGCTTGGATTTACTTGTTAATCAGAGTAATGAGACTGGACCAGTCAGCTATGTTTGTGCTGTGGGCTCCTTATTAATGGAATTATCTGACTAATAATATGGCTAACCCCCCAGACGGGGGCTTTTCCCCTCTGCATGCTCACTGGTGCTACTTTGCTCCTTCATGCTCAGAACTAGCTCTGCTTGCTGACCTGTTTAACTTTGCCCTCTCGCCTGTTTCCAGTAACTCTTCCAGGAAAAAGTGGGCTGACGTTTCCTCTTCGACATTCCTGTGTTCTCGTGGGCTTTCCTGAATCCAAATCTGCTCTCACTCAAATAGCTAACCAGCTATCTCCTGTCACCTGCAGCGTACCTGCCTGCTCATGCTCCACCACTCTCTCCTCATTCCCACTGAGCTTCTCCAGACAATCATCCCTCCTCAGACTGTTGGTAAATATAACCAAGTAAGATTTAAACTCCACTATCTCCAGTAATTAAGATTACTCCTTTGGCTAAATCTAAATCTTGTTTCTTCTCCAACACACCATCCCTACTGCATACTTGTGCTCACTTTCATGCACAATTATCGGCTGCCTGTTCTAGTGTTCATAGCTTTGAAGTTCCTGTAAACGCACCTTCTGTCATACGGTCCTATAACTCTAGCTTTCAGTGCTCACAGCTTCAGTGATTGGGGTGGCTGTAGCTCAGGAGGTCGAGCAGGTCATCTACTGATTGAAAGGTTAGTGGTTCGATTCCTGGCTCCCCCAGTCTGCATGCCAAGTATCCTTGGCCAGATATTAACCCCAAGTTGCTCTCTGAAGCATTCATTGGAGTATGAATGTTAGTTAGGAAGCACTAAAAAGCAGAAAGTGAATGTGGTACGTTGAACCATAGTGCTTTGAGTACTCCAGGAGAGTAGAAAAGCGCTATATAAGAATCAGTCAATTTACAATCCTGTGACAGTAGAGATGGCACTGCAGTCTGTTTGATTCTGTATGCCACACTGTACCGCTGTTATTTCAACTTGAAAACTACCATTAACTAAATAAAGGGGGGACTTGGAGGACCGGATTCTACAGGAGCCTCGCAAAAATGTTATAAATGATCCTACTGAATATTAAACACACGTCTGACCATCAGGATTAGGGTTATTTCAGCTGGTTGAATGTCAGTTATGAACCAGCACTGCTGTCCACAGTCATTCATGGTTTGTTGGTTTTGCAATTGATGATGCAGCTGCTGTGATGTTGATGGAGAGAAGCAGCCACACTCCTGAGCAGAGATGGGCAGTAACACGTTACTTGTAATCTGATTACTTTTTTCAAGTAACGAGTAAAGTAAGGGATTACTATTGCAAAAACGGTAATTAGATTACCGTTACTTTCCCGTAGGAACGCTGCGTTACTGCGTTACTAAAACCGTGATTTTTTTGCGAGAATGTCTCATGACAGTGACGTAAGCGAGCGCGACGTTCGTGACAACAGCTGTGTGCAGATCAACAATGGATCATATATCGAGTGCAGAGAGAGTATGAGCGTGCAGCGTTTAAAGCGTGGAAGTACTGACCTTACTTTGAGTTTGATTCCATAAAAAGTGACAAAAACATTAGTGTCCGTTGTGCGTGGGAAGAAAACTTCTTTTTACAGCGAAAAACCCCTAAACTTCCAAACAAGCACCGAGTAGCTACGACGTAATGGGAAACTCACAGAGAAACTCGCGGATTCTTCCACTGACCGCTGCACACCTGCACCAGGGTAACCCTCCGCCTACCCCACTCCTGCTTTACAGGTGAAAATAGAGCAAAAGGACCGCTAGTCTTTGACTTTATTTATTTTCTGCTGTGTTTTACTTGCATCTATTTGAAAGACTGAGTGTAAACACAAAAAATATTTTTATTTTATGTGCTGGAATGTGCAGAAAATAGGTTTAAATATTAAACTAATTTCTTCCAGTCAGAGAATGTTGCAGATAATTAAATTTTTGCTTGATGCATAAAGTTAAAAGATTAAAACTAATAAAACAAGTTTTAAAAAGAGACTTTTCCATTTGATTACATTTTGTATGATGATTATGCAGAAAAAGTAGAATTGGGCTGAAAGATCTATCACTTTATCACCTATTCAGGTTGTAAATCGTGTTTTTAAAAAGTAACTAAGTAACTAAGTAATTAATTACTTTTGAAAATAAGTAATCAGTAAAGTAACAGGATTACTTTTTTGGGGAAGTAATCAGTAATTAGTTACTGATTACTTTTTTCAAGTAACTTGACCAACACTGCTCCTGAGTGGAAAGATTAACTTTAACCTGTCATTCACTACATTATTAACAAGTTAGAACCTGCGGCCCATGATGCTGCAGTTACATCACAGAGCAAAGTCGTTTTCAAATATTTATTGACTCCTAAACTCCAAAAGTCTACCGATGATGTCAGTAAATGGGACAGGGTCATGTCCTCCCCTTTTTTGGATTTGTGGGACAATGAGCTGTAGATGATGCTCTGCTGGAAAAGACTGATGTACTGTGGTGGAATATTTATTCATTCTTTCTTTAAACCTACATCATTCTGTTACATTTTAAATGATTTCACATTAAACATTTATATTAAATAGTACAACTGGTCAAACAGCATTAAGGTGGAAGGACATAATTCTAGCATCTTACGCCATTTGACTTGTTGTGTTTGTGTAAATACTGTGGTTATATTTTTAATCTCTGACTTTGATTCAAGTTCATAAATTGACTACATCTGTTTTTTATTAAAACGAGTTTCAACTATGCTACTTTTATCACATGAGCAAGAAGAATGTTTTGGGGGGATTTGACGGGTAAATGCTGTCAGTTTAAGTACACATTGTGGGTCAGTCAGTGTGGCCACAGCTCCTGTGGTTGCCTGACAGGCAGAGATTTGGTCCATTAGTCGAAAAATGGACTAAACAGCACATAAAAGAGTCTCTGACACAACCACAGTGACTTAATGATTGTTATTTTTTCTGCAGAGTATGAATTAATTGCTACCAAAAAAAGGCTGAAGGCTGAATTGTAGAGTGTGAGATTTTAAAGCTTAGAGTGATACACATTAACTTTGTTAGGAACAAAGAAATACAGGAGACGAATGATGATTACGTAGTATATTAGGACTCATGCCTAGGGATGGGTATCGTTTAGGTTTTATCCGATACGGTGCCAAACCGGTACTTTTGAAACGGTGCCGGTGCTTAAACAGTGCTCAAACCGGTGCTTAAAGAATGGAGAACACAAAATTGGTCCAAAAACCTCTCATGTTCAGCTGTTTTTTGTAAAAAGATAACAATGTTAGCCTTTTCTGCAGCTATGGGGCATATATGGTATCACTCTTGGCTGGAAGCAGCTTAAACAATGGAAAAAACACAAACTTTGTCCAAAAACCTCTCATGTTTAACTGTTTTCCACTTTTTCTTTGGTCATTTTAGCCTTTTTGTCCAGGGTGAAGGGAGTATCTGCCATCAAACAAGAAGACAGCCGCATGTAGCTATGATGGTGTTTGCTAGTTCACCTTACATGCATTAATGTAATAACGTGGTTAGCCTACTCAACGTAAATTACACACGAACAACATTAAGCTACTCACGCAGAGAAGAACGGCTGCTGTTGCATCATCATCCTCATCATTTCTGCTACACTGGCAGGGCTAGGGGCCAGGACTCTCCTCTTCGGGTTTTTGGGGGATGTTGCTAACTCCGGGTCCGATAACAGGCACCACACCCGCAGTAGATGTGCTCGGTGTGAGGTCTCGCAGCAAGCTATCAAATACGGCGCATTTCTCGGCTTTTAAAAAAAACGCTATGCGTCGCCAGGTGTTTCATCAGATTTGAGGTGTTACCTCCTTTGCACATTATCACAGTATCAGCTTAAAGCACTTGTTGCAGCTGCTGAGTTTGCATCTTTTGCTGTGAAGTACAGCCAGACTTTGACCGCTTCGCCTTGGACATTTTTAATCTGTAGCTCTGCTCTAAAAGAACGTACGTACCTGGACCCGCCTACTATCCTCGGAAACGTAAAATGATTGGCTAGAATCTAAAGTGTATCACAGCTCAGGAAAATAAAGCACTGAAATGTGCGCTGCTTTTCAGTCTGGTTACTACCGTTTATGTCAGAACCGGTGCCATCATGGCACTGGATACCGTACCCATCCCTACTCATGCCTGTTGAAAAAACAAGGACCGCAGTGCTGCAGCACGCTGAAAAGACGAGCGCCTCAGTAGAAGCCTGGACGCAGCACCAGGGTTGATCGTCATAACACTGTCACAGATCAGTGGGCTTTGTGATTAAGCAGGCACTGTGAAAATATCACAGGTGGGAAAACAGAAATATACAATCAGCTCTAATGAGTATCAGTTAACCTGAGTGAGTCACATTTGACTTGTTGCTGAAAACTAACCTCACACTGATGACAGTATTCCTGATTACCCGCATTAATCTGCAACCTCAGCAAAAATATGAATAATTATGAACACGTTCAGCAACTAGTGTAAAGATACATTTGGTTAATAATACAAAAGTAAAAAGTGATACTAGTCTGAGATGTAAGGATTTAATAAGAAGCTTTGAATCTTCAATAAAAAAGTCCAATAACAACCACGACTAGTAGCACTGCTTTGAATTCTCCACTGACTGGATCTGTAGAGTAACTTTAGTTCACCTTCTGGTTTTTGGTGTGTTACAAAATGATTGTGCATCTTTGACACCAGTCTGAAATCCTGGGCCATGAACGATGCAGCCGAGCTTTTTCACTAAACCAGCGGACAGCCTCTGCACAGGGTGCAGCGCTGAAAGGGAATTTTTGATGTGTTTTCTTTGCCAAAGCAAAGGTTACATTAAAAAGAAAAAACCGTCTCCCATAGAAGACTGTTTGAGAAAGTGAGAGCTTTTTCACTTGGCCGAGGTCGTCAGTCATTCCTGAATCTTTTATAGCAGACTTGCATGACCTACTGCTCACCATCTCCCTCTCTCACACACACTGAAGATGGACAGACACACACACCTGCCCACACACTGACTGCTGGACATGGACAGTCAGTAAAGACGGGCATGCACGCACAATAGCATGCTGGCTGGGCAGGAAAAGTTCACCACACACACACACACACACACACACACACACACACACACACCTACACACACACAGTATGCACCCAGAGTGAATTATGCTGGTTTGAAGGGCAGAGGGTCAGGGTTGATAGGTGACCAGCATCCAGGTGTGCCTCTCCAATTATCTGCTACACACATGCAGACACACAAAGACACACCCTCCCTTCTCATCTCCCCTCTAGCACCTGGTCTCCAACTGTAGAGAAGAGAGGGAGGGGGAGGGAAATAGGATAGAGAATAGGAAGATATACTGTATTTGATATCCTGTTTGTATCCCATCTCCTGTTATCTGCGTCGCAGCCTGTGTCTTTTGTTTCTTCTTTTCTCATTTGAAGTGAGATGGCAACCTGCGCGAGTCGACCCGCATGTGTCTCTGGTCCTATTTGGCATTCCAGCGACTGCTATTTGACTTTGAAAATATGAAATCCGTGTAGCGCCGGGGGGATGGGGCAACAGAGCAGGAGGGGAGGGAAGAAGATTGAGAAGGAGGGATGTGAACACACTGATGTGTTCGTCTGAAGAAGAGAGCAGGGGCAGCAGCTGGAATAAATGTGTAAGAGGAAAGAGAAAGAAGGGTGAAGGTGAGTGGGGGCGTAGATACTGTTAAACAAACAGGGAAGTAATAACAGGAGCTGAACATGAGAACTTTGTGTGGAATGACAAGAAGTTTGTGGACGGAAGCAGTTCAAATCACAGAAGGGCGAGGAGTAAAACGGTGAGACGAAAACAGAAAACTGGGAAAAGACTCAGAAGCCATGGGAGCCAGAGGCGGCCAGAAGACTGGACACATATTTCCTGTAGTAGCGTAAAACATACTCCTCACTGGGCAGCTGGACTCCAAGCCTAGAGGAGTTGAGGGAGCCCGTACTGACCTCCAGTAAAATGTTGGACGTTTTTCTGTTTGAGGATAGTTTTTAGTCAAATACAGTCAAAATCTGTCACAGAGGCTCAGTCAACACTCTGTGAACATAAATATGCAGAAATATTAACCTCTGACAACTTCTTTAACTTAACCAAGAAGCTGATGTGAAGCTGGGTCCATCATTGTTTGCACAATGTGTACATGAGTACAGTGGATGTCCAGTCATAGTGTGCAGATTTCATGAGTATGGGATTAACTGTGAGGGTCATCTTTGTGTATAATCCACCACCCCGGTTAGGTCTTCCTGAACACAGACCCTCACTTTAGATTGAATTTAGACATTATGAGTCTTAAATGAGTAAAATAAATTGGTGCAAAATTGAAGGGAAATGTTAGGAGATTGCAGCCAACTGAGCTCTGTTTTTCTTACTCCTCCCAAATCAAGTGCATGATCATAATGGGCGTGGCCACTGTAGGACAACCAGCTCATCTGTAATGAGTGCAGCTGTTTACCCCAAAGAACTAGGATGTTCTTTTAGACTAGGATGCTGTCTAGGACAGGAATGATCCTTCATATCTTGAGTTTAAAATTTGCATCCATGGCACGTGAATGGTTACAAGTTCTCTGCTTTTGGAGCACTCTGTATGTGGCAGGTCTCAGGCCACATACAAAAGGCAAAATCTCAGCCACTGTTTTCTAGATACTGGGGCAACCCACTCCTGTGTGTTTTCAGTGGATTAACTCTTATGAAAACGCATTGATTAGTTTTTTTAATTAAATAACACAGGAAGGACAGGAAGAGACTGAACAGGCTGAAGGGCCAGCTCTGTTCTGCCCTCTGGACCCAGTGGAGGTGAGTGACAGGAGAACGGCGGCTAAGCTGTCGTCCCTGTTGGACAACATCTCCCAGCCCATGCAGGAGACTCTGACAGCACTGAGCAGCTCCTTCAGTGGCTGCAGCACCCACGGTGTGGGACGGAGAGATTTCACAGGTCTCCACACTGCTGTCAGACTCCACAACAAAGACTCCAACTGATCAAACACATCCACACATGTGCAATAAGACTAAGCACAATACTCTTTCTGGCATCGTTGTATTATACTCATATTGTATATAGCATTTGTATTCTGTTTTATTCGATTGTATATAGTATTTTATTTTATTTTATTCTATTGTGTACAGTATCTTATTGATATCTTATTCCAGTGTTTTCTCTAATTTTTCTATGCAACTTTACACTGTCCACTGCTCTAACAAAACTAATTTCCCACTCGTGGGACTAATAAAGGTCATCTTATCTTCTCTTCTCTTATCTTATCTTCTCTTCTCTTCTCTTCTCTTCTCTTCTCTTCTCTTCTCTTCTCTTCTCTTATCTTATCTTATCTTCTCTTCTCTTCTCTTATCTCATAAACTAAAATGTAATGCCACTGATTCTTCAGTTCTATCATACTATACTCATTCTTATGTTTTCTTATGTAAATGAGAGTGGTGGCAAGTCCCAAATCTCAGACAGGTGATCAAATGGGCTTGGATCTGTTGACTACAAGGATCATAGCCTGTGATTTACGTCGTTTTCATCCTAATCTAAACCTGCAGTGAATCCTCACACTTCTGGCATCCTGGAAGAAGCCAGTTCCTTCGTGACAGAAAGGCGATGATTCAGAACAACTTTCTATTGAATTCGAGTGAGTCATCTGTCTTAGACAACAATTGTAACCAAAAAGAAAGAAAAAATGCCAGTCAGAGCATAACAGAACCACCAGATCCAAGCATTAGCTGTACTGAGACTCTTTTTTGAAATGAGTTTAGCAAGTTGTTGCAAAGGTGTAGATGCATCCGTCTCTCCAATATCAAAAAAGCCTGAAATATAAATGCATTCAAAAGCTATTTTAAAGAGATGGAGGTCTGAGTACTCCGAGTGCCTCTGGAGTTTTTCCTGGTTAAAAAGCACGTGTAATCTCCAATGCCCCCAACATAATTAAGCGTTCTGTCGCAACAGCCACTCAAAATCTGATCTGTCATCGTGATCTTATTAAATGCTACGTGTTCCTGTCTGCTCTTTATTTTAAAGCCCACATACATTTCCTCTGGAAAGAAAATGAAAGCAAAATATCTTTTTTCTTTCAGCTCTTTGGATTGTCACAAAGCACGCTAAGGAGCAAATCTTCTTTCCTTGTTGAGTGAAATTGAACATGCTAGAGGATAATTCCCCTTTGAGGAGAAGCTGTTCTGGACTATAATCATTTACTAAACTGTCAGTGTGCAACTGCTACACCCCCAACAGGAGGCCTGATAAGTGTTAAAGACACTCGTGTTGCACAGTGTACTGGTCTAGGGGCCTTAATTTTAGTCCCCCTCCTACATCTCAACATTTTCAGATTTACAGGCTGATCTGTAGCTTCACCACAGGTACATGAAAGCTGTTTTACCCATTTTATGTTGCCTACATATGTTGGGACTAACGCATTATTAAGTAATGCGTTACAGTAACTACGTTATTATTGTGGTAACGAGCACGGTAACTAGTTATTATGCCAAAATCAGGAACGTTAGTCGTTACTGGGATTTAGATAGGCTCGTTACTCGTTACTTCGTGTGGTGGCATCGCGGAGCTTCCACAGATTCAGTAACAATAAAAAAAATATAAATAATAATAATATATAAATACATATAATATATAATAATAAAAATATGCACATTATCTTTTCCTTTCTGTTGGTAGGTGGCACAGTGCACTTGTGGCAATAAGCAAGCTAGAAGACTGGCAAAGTTATGGAAGCAACACATTAACAAGAGAATTCTGAGTAAAAACAAAGTTACTTTCCCTAGTAACTAGTTACTTTGAAAGTAACGAGTAACTTGAAGTGACTGAGTTACTTTAAGTAACTAGTAATGTAACTAAGTTACTAATTTAAAGTAACTTACCCAACACTGCATATACACATTGTGTATTTTTAACTTTTGCTACTAAATTATTTTGTTCATTATTTGTTCATCAGCACATTTAAGTTCTTTTTTTTCAGTACTTCTTCAAAATCTTCATAGTAGAAAGATGTTGCTGTTGGACACAAATTGTTAAATGTTGTCATTGTGTTACTTAAATTTGTAAGTCTTAGTTCAAGTAGCATGATCAAAGGTCATGTGAGGGTTCTGTTTTCTTGTTTAGTAAGCTTCCTGCTTTTATGACCCTTTTGTGGGCAGGATTCACACAAACGCACCCCCAAACACAAACACACACACACTCACGTGCACCTACACACACACATACAGATGCTCGCACATACATGCACACATGCACGCCTGTGGAAGTGCAGACCCAACAGTTGCTAACCTTTTTTTCAAAGATTTTAAAAATGAGTTGTTTTAATTGTCGCTACATGTAGAGGGCATACAGGAGAATCGTAATGCTGTTTCTCTCTCACATTAGTATAAAAAATAATAAAAGACAAGGAAACATATAGTGGTAAAATAGTGGTAGTTCACGTTATAAATGAAATAAATAAATAGTGAAATGTACCAAACAAATGACCAACAGCAGATGAGAGCGGTGCAAATCATCATCATCATCGTAGTTTATTTATATAGCACTTTAAAAACACACAGGCTGACCAAAGTGCTGAACAACAGAAATATAAGAAATACAATAAGAATAATAAATACGATAAAATAACAAACATAATAAAAACGATTTAAAAAATCACTCTTTCCTTGCAGTTAACGCCATGCCTTCTACAGACACTGGTAGAAAACACGGCCACACCCTCAGTGCAGTGTCCACATCTGCAGTTTGCACTCTGTGCATTGACTCTTGGATGCAGCACCCAGTGAATTCATCTCTTTCCCAGCAGATTGTCCCATTACTTCCTCAAAGCACAGTAGCATACAAAACCTTAAGCTATGCTTTCCCTTATTGCCTCTCCTTTCATATATGAGCAGTTTGTAGTGCAGGTGTAGCTGTGTGTAGGTGTGATCGGAGTGCAGATCAGCCTCCTGAAGTGGAGCGATTCTTGTCGCTTTAAGTTATTAATAACAAACCTTAATCTTGGTGCCATATGTGCGTGCACATATTTATTTGTCTTTATTTGTCTGCCATCTGCAGCGTTGGTGAGCATGTACTGTAGGCGTGTGTGTCTCACTGGCCCCCGGATGTACATAACATCATTAACAATGGAACCGTCATCTCAGTAAAGTGAAGTGGTCCATCTCTGTCAGCTTAGCTTCTCACCTGCTCACACACACACAGACACACATGTGCGCAGCGATAGCCACACAGGACAGCGCAGCTCATAAATGTGGAGCAAGATATGAAAATGAGAACGCAAGGATAAATGAAATGAAACTACGGGACTCGACAGATGCTGTGCTGTCTGGATCTGCGTTTAGCTTCAGCTGCACACATTCAACTGCTCTTCAGCCACATTACACACAGTCGTTAGCAGTGCCACAGAATTCTTTGACTATATTTCTACATCTGTTAAACATTAAGTAGTCATTGCTCACTACACTGCAGCGTTTTGTGAATTACAAAAAGAAAATGAAGTGGTTACAGACACAAGTTTAAATTTCACAGATGTCTCTGATTACTAAAGCAGCACATGTGATTTTATTTTCTGTGAGTTTTTTCAGTCTTTGTGTAATGCACATCATAGTCAGTGTAAAAATCACATTCCTAACTTTGTAATTTCTTCCCTACCTACGGAGCCCCGCAAGGGACATGGGAGAAAAAAAATTAAGACGGACTTTTGCGAGATCTCGCAAAACAAACTCGGGATCTCGCAAAACAAACTCGGGATCTCGCAAAACAAACTCGGGATCTTGCAAAACTTTTGTGAGATCTCGCAATAGTTTTAGCCGCAATCTTCGGAGGTCTGTCGGAGGTCGAGGCACGATGTGCCGGGAAAGCGGTGTTCCTCCCGGCTGTAGTAGGTCTCGACCTCCCGTTAGCTTCGAGCTAACTGGAAGCTAACGGGTTAGCTTCGAGCTAACGGGAGTGTCACTACCCGATCCGTACCGGAAACCCGATCGGTACCCAGCATGTGCGAAAGGTGTCTACTTCCGGTCGTAGCGTTTTACGATAGTTATGGGTCAGAGTATCTGTTAAAATGTTAAGAATAATAAGTATCTCTTAAAATGTTTGCAATAATGAAGCATTTCAGTACAATGAAGACAAAAACGAAAAATAAGAAGATAGTTACGGATCAGGACTCCCTGATCCTTACTGCGCATGTGCAGATGTTTTCTTCTTCTTCTGTTCGTTTAATGTCAGTTTACTCCCCAGTGTACGAGGATACTGCCACCTGCTGACCGAGCGAATGAGCCCTATTGTAAACTGAATTAGCGTCATTACAAACGTGTGTTAAATTTGATTTTGTGATAATCAAGTGTGTTTATGCTTGTCTGTGTGGAGAGGATTGACTGGAATAGTGATGATGATGTCCGCTATCACTGTCAAGTGTAAGTAAACACGTCATCTGGCTGCTGAATCTTCACGTGACACATTGCTAAGTCAATATTATTAAGTCTGTAATTAGGCGCCATTCTTCTTATTTTACAGCGCTGTTGTTCAATCGGGGAACGCTCTCTGTTGAGGAGAAAAGCATGAAATTGTTTGTATACAGATTATCCATTGTTTAAATGTCCCGGGCAGTCGAAAAGGAGGCAGAGCTGTTGAGAAATGCTAGGAGTTAACTGGGCGCTAACCGTATCATTCAAATATATTGAGTGTCGCAATGTTGGCAAAGAGAGGAAGTGACGTAAGATTTGCGCATGCGGGGTACCGATCGGGTTTCCGGTACAGATCGGGTAGTGACAGGGAGGTCGAATTCAATTCAATTTTTCAATTCAATTTTATTTATATAGCGCCAAATCAAAACAAATGTCGCCTCAAGGCTCTTCATAGATACAGAGAAAAGCCCAACAATCATATGACCCCCTATGAGCAGCACTTTGGCGACAGTGGGAAGGAAAAACTCCCTTTTAACAGGAAGAAACCTCCGGCAGAACCAGGCTCAGGGAGGGGCGGGGCCATCTGCTGCGACCGGTTGGGGTGAGAGAAGGAAGACAGGATAAAAGACATGCTGTGGAAGAGAGACAGAGGTTAATAACAGATATGATTCAATACAGAGAGGTCTGTTAACACATAGTGAGTGAGAAAGGTGACTGGAAAGGAAAAACTCAATGCATCATGGGAATCCCCGGCAGCCTACGTCTATTGCAGCATAACTAAGGGAGGATTCAGGGTCACCTGGTCCAGCCCTAACTATATGCTTTAACAAAAAGGAAAGTTTGAAGCCTAATCTTAAAGGTAGAGATAGTGTCTGTCTCCCGAATCCAAACTGGAAGCTGGTTCCACAGAAGAGGGGCCTGAAAACTGAAGGCTCTCCCTCCCATTCTACTTTTAAATACTCTAGGAACAACAAGTAGGCCTGCAGAGCGAGAGCGAAGTGCTCTAATAGGGAAATATGGTACTACAAGGTCATTAAGATAAGATGGGGCCTGATTATTTAAGACCTTGTATGTGAGGAGCAGGATTTTGAATTCAATTCTGGATTTAACAGGAAGCCAATGAAGGGAAGCCAAAACAGGAGAAATATGCTCTCTCTTTCTAGTCCCTGTCAGTACTCTTGCTGCAGCATTTTGGATTAACTGAAGGCTTTTCAGTGAGTTTTTTGGACATCCTGATAATAATGAATTGCAGTAGTCCAGCCTGGAAGTAATAAATGCATGAACTAGTTTTTCAGCATCACTCTGAGACAGGATATTTCTAATTTTAGAGATGTTGCGCAAATGGAAGAACGCAGTCTTACATATTTGTTTAATATGTGCGTTGAAGGACATATCCTGGTCAAAAATGACTCCAAGGTTCCTCACAGTGTTACTGGAGGCCAAGGTAATGCCATCCAGAGTAAGAATCTGGTTAGAGACCATATTTCTAAGCTTTTCAGTGCCGAGTACAATGACCTCAGTTTGATCTGAGTTAAGAAGCAGAAAGTTAGTGGCCATCCAAGTCTTTATGTCTTTAAGACATTCCTGCAGTTTAACTAATTGGTGTGTGTTATCTGGCTTCATGGACAGATAGAGCTGGGTGTCATCTGCATAGCAGTGAAAATGTATGCTATGTCTTCTAATGATGCTGCCTAGGGGAAGCATGTATAATGTAAACAGAATTGGTCCTAGCACTGAACCCTGTGGAACTCCATAATTAACCTCAGTGTGTGAAGAGGACTCTCCATTTACATGCACAAACTGGAGTCTATTAGATAGATATGATACAAACCACTGCAGTGCAATACCTGTAATACCTACAGCATGTTCTAATCGCTCTAATAGGATATTATGGTCAACAGTATCGAATGCTGCACTAAGGTCAAGAAGGACAAGCACAGAGATGAGTCCACTGTCAGAGGCCATAAGAAGATCATTTGTAACCTTCACTAAAGCTGTTTCTGTGCTGTGATGAGCTCTGAAACCTGACTGAAACTCTTCAAATAAACCATTCCTCTGCAGATGATCTGTTAGCTGTTTGACAACTACTCTTTCAAGGATTTTTGATATGAAAAGAAGGTTGGAGATTGGCCTATAATTAGCTAAGACTGCTGGGTCTAGAGATGGCTTTTTGAGTAAAGGTTTAACTGCAGCCACCTTGAAGGCCTGTGGTACATAGCCGATTATTAGAGATAGGTTGATCATATATAAGATCGAAGAATTAATCAATGGCAGGACTTCTTTGAGCAGTTTTGTAGAAATGGGGTCTAAAAGACACGTTGATGGTATGGAGGAAGTAATTATTGAAGTTAACGCAGAAAGATCGATTGGAGAAAAAGAGTCTAACTTAACATCAATGGTACTAAGAGTAGCTGTAGATAATATTACATCTGTGGGATGATTATTGGTAATTTTTTCTCTAATGATAAAAATTTTATTTGTGAAGAAGTTCATGAAGTCATCACTAGTTAACGTTAAAGGGATGGTTGGCTCAAAAGAACTCTGACTTTTTGTCAGCCTGGCTACAGTGCTGAAGAGAAACCTGGGGTTGTTCTTATTTTCTTCAATCAGTGATGAGTAGTAAGCTGTTCTGGCTTTGCGGAGGGCTTTCTTATAAAGCAACAAACTATTTCTCCAGGCTAAATGATGATCCTCTAAATTTGTGACACGCCATTTCCTCTCCAGATTACGAGTCATCTGCTTTAGGGTACGTGTTTGAGAATTATACCACGGGGTCAGGTACTTCTGATTAGAGACCTTAGTTTTCACTGGAGCTACAGTATCCAGAGTCGTACGTAGTGAGCAGGTGAAATTATTAACAAGATAATCGACCTCTGTTGGGGTAGCGTTCAGATAGCTGCTCTGCTCTGTGTTGGTACAGGGCATTGACGATGATAACAGTGGCTGGATTATATTCTTAAACTTAGTTACAGCGCTTTCAGAAAGACATCTACTTTGATAAAGTCCACTCTCCACTGCTGCGTAATCAATTATTGTAAATGTAAATGTTATCAAGAAATGATCAGACAGGAGAGGGTTTTCAGGAAACACTGTTAAATGTTCAGTTTCTATGCCATATGTTAAAACAAGATCTAGAGTGTGATTAAAGTGGTGGGTGGGTTCTTTTACATTTTGAGAGAAACCAATTGAGTCTAACAACAGATTAAATGCCATGTTGAGGCTGTCATTTTTAGCATCAACATGGATGTTAAAATCACCCACAATAATTATTTTATCTGAGCTCAGAACTAAATCAGATATAAAGTCTGAGAAATCAGACAGAAACTCTGTGTAAGGCCCAGGTGGACGATAGATGATAACAAGTAAGACTGGTTTGAGTTTCACAGCTGGGGTGGACAATGTTAAGCATCAGGCTTTCAAATGAATTAAAAGTCTGTCTGGGTCTTTCATTAATTAATAGACTGGTGTGAAAAATTGCTGCCACACCTCCCCCTCGACCTGTGCTTCGAGATTTCTGGTAGTTAGAATGACTCGGGGGTGTTGATTCATTTAAACTAACATAATCATCCTGCTGCAACCAGGTTTCTGTAAGGCAGAGTAAATCAATTTGTTGATCAATTATTAAGTCATGTACTAACAGAGACTTGGAGGAGAGAGACCTAATATTTAATAATCCACATTTCACTGTTTTACTCTTTGGTTCAGATGTGGATACTGTATTATTCTTTCTTTGTAAATGTTTAACTTGTTTGTTGCTGGCTTTTAGTTTGTTTTTTGTCTTTTTGGAAGCAGACACAGTCTCTATGGAGATGGGTTTTTGGGGGGGGTAGCAGGAGGAGAGAAGCTGCAGAGAGGCGTGTAAGACTGCAACTCTGCTTCCTGGTCCCAACTCTGGATAGTCATATTTTGAGGGGTTTAATAAATTTGTCGATATTTCTAGAAATGAGAGCTGCTCCATCCAAAGTGGGATGGATGCCATCTCTCCTAACAAGACCAGGTTTCCTCCAGAAGGTTTGCCAATTATCTATGAAGCCCACATCGTTTCTGGGACACCACTCAGACAGCCAGCAATTTAAGGAGAACATGCGGCTAAACATGTCACTCCTGGTCTCATTGGGGAGGGGACCAGAGAAAACTACAGAGTCCGACATTGTTTTGGCAAAGTTGCACACCGATTCAATATTGATTTTAGTGACCTCCGATTGGCGTAACCGGGTGTCATTACTACCGACGTGAATTATGATTTTTACTAAATTTACGTTTACCCTTAGCCAGCAGTTTTAAATTTCCTTCAATGTCGCCTGCTCTGGCCCCTGGAAGACAATTGACTATGGTTGCCGGTGTCTCTAGCTTCACATGTCTGAGAACAGAATCACCAATTACCAGAGTTTGACCCCCAGCGGGTGTGTCACCGAGTGGGGAAAAACGGTTAGACAAATGAACGGGTTGGTGGTGTACCTGGGGCTTCTGTTTAGGACTACGCTTCCTCCTCACCGTTACCCAGCCGTCTTTCCCCAGCTGCTTGGGATCTGCCGGGGAACAGCTAGCGGGGCCTACGCTATCTTCGGCTGCACCAGCTACAGGGGCCTGGCTAGCTGAGGGTGAGAGAAGGGTGCAAAGCCGAGTCTCCAGTTCAGTAATCCTGGCCTCCAGAGCTGCAAATATGCTACATTTGTTACAGATATCATTACTGCTAAAGGAGGCCGAGGAGTAACTAAACATCTGACACAATGAGCAAGAAAGTGCAGGAGGGACAGGTGAAGTAGCCATGGTGCTAACGGGTCGGCTACGAGCTAAGCTAGCGAAACAGTACAGAGACAGTGAGTGAATACTATAAATTAGGTAGTGAGTACACAGAAAGTGTGCTTCGGATGAAGCACGTGAAGATTATACTGTGAAAAAAGAATGTATTTAAAAGTTGTTAATTAAACTGCTAAGCAAATAAGCTACTCAGAAACACCACTGTGTTTGAGCAGGAACAGGAAGCGATACTATACCACAGAGCGAGCGAGCGAACACCAAGTGACAGCGTGAAGGCCGAAGAATGCGGCTAAAACTTTTGAGAGATCTCGCAAAACTTTTGCGAGATCCCGAGTTTGTTTTGCGAGATCTCGCAAAAGTCCGTCTTAATTTTTTTTTTCTCCCATGTCCCCTGCGGGACTCCGTACCTACCAGTTGTTCAGTGAAGAATATTCTACAACAGAAACAAAGTCTGCAGGGGTTTAATGAGCTTAATATTGGGACTAGGAAAAAGACTTGAATCAAATGTGGATTTCATATTCAGAATCCAGGAAAACTTCCGGGTTGCAAACATCAAGCCACTATCGATGCAAAAAAGAGGCGCATTTGAAAAATGCACACTATTGCACAGTACTGATTTTGATTACTTAGTGTTATTTGTGGTCTGAGTGAAGATCTCATAGATTTCTGACAAAATGGTTTGTTCTATAAACCAATTCCATTTAGTTGGGATGCTGTGTAAAATGCTCTTTAAATAAAAAAAATGAAAATGTACAACAGGACATAGAAAAGTGTTTAAACTGGGACATTTTACTAAGTCAGTAAAATATCAGCTCATTTGGAATTTGATGGCAGCAACACATCTACACAAATGTGATGGGGCAACAAAATGCTGGAAAATTAAGCGTCACAAAAAAGAAACAGCTGGAGGAACATTTCACAACTAATTCGGTTAACTGGCAACAGTTCTGTAACATGACTGTGTATAAAAACAGCATCTCAGAGAGGCAGAGTTTCTCCAAAGTAAAGACGGACAGAGGTTCACCACTCTGCAAAAATCTTTCTACATCAACATGGAATCATTTCACTCGCTGGGCCCACGTCCTCATTTTAGGTTTTGTAGTGTTTCTAGTAGATAAAGGCGAATGGCTTGTGTGGTGTGAATGAGACACGGCGGGTCCAGGGATCATAGGTTTGAGCCATTTATTCAATATTTGTCACACCACAACACACACCAACCCCTGAGTCCCTGTGTTTTTAACTAGGCGGGTGTGATTAAGGATGCCGTGAAGGTGCGTCCGCCCTCCCTGCACGGCACCGCAGACCACGCCCCACCACAGCTTAATTGAGAAATGAGCTGTGGTTTGGGGAAAACCTCGATGGGGACTGGCGGCGGCTCCCGGACCTGGCAGATTCCTGTGTACTAATGAGAAGAAGGGTGTGAGGGTGGGGCATGGAAACGAGAACGAACAGCTTGTCAACACGTTCTCACTCCCAAAGCGTAACATTTTAGGCTAGGTGACAAATCGTCAACATATTACGTTTTCGGCTACCCACCACGTTCCTAAAGGACGACCTCGGAAAAATGAGGAATTATGAGAACCGTATGGACTCAATCTACACATGTTCACTCTTTTCCTTCAAATCGCTTAGAAACACGCTATTTAACATCATTAAAGTCCTGGTTAAGCTCAGGAAAAAGGTTATGGTTAGGGCTAGGGATAAGGTTAGGTTTAGGGCTGGAATACAGGGCTGGAACGTCTATTACCGCGGGCGCGTCATTGCACTGGATTTCAGCCATAACCCGCCGCCTACCATAAGAACGCCGAAGGTCTCCTTTTGCGCTCATCAGCAACGCCGCGGGACGTGACAAAACGTCGGCATGTTACGCCTCGGGAGTGAGAACGAACAGCTTGTAGAACTGGGGAGATCATATATACATAAGACGCAGAAGGGGTGTGTTTGGAAGCATGGCCCCGCTTCTGAAATTCAGATAATTTATCTCCAATTCAGAATAATGTAATGTAGTTTGGTACAGTGATAATAATGTTGAATCTCTCTTCGCCTACAGTACATATTTCAAAAGGTTCTGGAGAAATGTAAATGAATGTTTGTGGGCCAAAGCTCATTTAGAATGGATATGAGGAAAACTGTGGAAAACTGTCAGATGAATCCTAATTTGAAATGCCTTTTTTAAAAACATAGACAGTGTGTCCTCGAGACTAATGTGGAGAAGGACAATCTGCTTTCTTATCAGCAATCCATTTAAAAGACTGCATCTCTGGTAGTATGGCAGTGGATTAGAACCTATCGAATTGGCAGTGTGCAAATCTGGAAAGACACCATCAACGCTAAAAGGCATATACAGGTTTAAGAACAACAGCCTAGAAATTCAATTCAATTCAATTTTATTTATATAGAAAATCACAACAAAAGTCGCCTCAAGGCGCTTCATAGATACAGAGAAAAGCCCAACAATCATATGACCCCCTATGAGCAGCACTTTGGCGACAGTGGGAAGGAAAAACTCCCTTTTAACAGGAAGAAACCTCCGGCAGAACCAGGCTCAGGGAGGGGGGCCATCTGCTGTGATTGGTTGGGGTGAGAGAAGGAAGACAGGATAAAGACATGCTGTGGAAGAGAGACAGAGATTAATAACAGATATGATTCAATGCAGAGAGGTCTGTTAACACATAGTGAGTGAGAAAGGTGACTGGAAAGGAAAAACTCAATGCATCATGGGAATCCCCGGCAGCCTACGTCTATTGCAGCATAACTAAGGGAGGATTCAGGGTCACCTGGTCCAGCCCTAACTATATGCTTTAGCAAAAAGGAAAGTTTGAAGCCTAATCTTGAAAGTAGAGATAGTGTCTGTCTCCCGAATCCAAACTGGAAGCTGGTTCCACAGAAGAGGGGCCTGAAAACTGAAGGAAATGTCTTTTTTAGGGAAGGTCTTCCATATTTCAGCAAGACAACACTAAACTACATACTGCCTCTGTTATAACAACATGGCACTGTCCCAACACTTTTGAGATGTGCTGATGCCATCAAATTCAAAATAAGGGAATATTTTTGTGAAATAGTCAAATGGCTCCCAACATTTCTGACATGGGGTTGTAAAAATGAAATCTGATACCAGAAGTTATGCCTTTTTTTTTTTACACAACGTTAAACCAGATGGTTAAAACAAAGACAAGAATCTTCAGAAGCCACATGAGCACAACTTTCATACATTCTTCTTGGTATTAGTACGACCACAAGTAGACACATAGTAATAAGTCATAAATTCTTAATATGTACAGAAAAACCAGACATCCACAACACACATGCACACCACAGAGCTCTGTAGGTCTTTACTTAATGAGTTTCAAAAGCTGCTCTCCCCTACTGTGCTGAACAGGGAGAGAAAGATGGACGCATTAGAGAGGAGATGAGGAAAGGAGGGGAGCAAAATGGGGAGGGAGGGAAGGGCAGACAGAAAGGAGGTGTAGATGAGGAAAATTGACGTAGGTGGCACAGCGAGAGAGGGATGTGTCTGCATGAGTTATCACCTTATTTGTATTTGTTGGTCTTTGTGTTGTGCTATTTTGTACTGTTAAAATTATGCTTTCCATTCAGTTTGAACTTCTAACACAAATCTGGATCTAAAAGGCAGTGTTGGGACTAATGCGTTATTAAGTAACGCGTTACAGTAACTACGTTATTATTGTGGTAACGAGCACGGTAACTAGTTATTATGCCAAAATCAGGAACGTTAGTCGTTACTGGGATTCAGATAGGCTCGTTACTCGTTACTTCGTGTGGTGGCATCGCGGAGCTTCCAGATTCTGTAACATTAGCAAGTGGAGGAGGCCAGCAGGTGGAGGAGGCAAAGGGGAGGCAGGAGGGAGGCCGCCGCCAGTCCGAGTGTGAACTGCACTTCAGGTAAGAAGTTATGACCTGCAGTCTATCTGGGTCAGATATAAACCAAGTTTAGGTGGAGTTTATTTTCATTATTCTGACTTTTTCCTGCTGCGTACTAGCTAGCATGACGGAGTTTCTATACAGCTGGTACTGGTACTGGTACTACAAGGTCATTAAGATAAGATGGGGCCTGATTATTTAAGACGTTGTATGTGAGGAGCAGGATTTTGAATTCTGGATTTAACAGGAAGCCAAAACAGGAGAAATATGCTCTCTCTTTCTAGTCCCTATCAGGACTCTTGCTGCGGCATTTTGGATTAACTGAAGGCTTTTCAGGGAGTTTTTAGGACTTCCTGATAATAATGAATTGCAGTCGTCCAGCCTGGAAGTAATAAATGCATGAACTAGTTTTTCAGCGTCACTCTGAGACAGGATATTTCTAACTTTAGAGATGTTGCACAAATGGAAGGAAGCAGTCTTACATATTTGTTTAATATGTGCGTTGAAGGACATGTCCTGGTCAAAAATGACTCCAAGGTTCCTCACAGTGTTACTGGAGGCCAAGGTAATGCCATCCAGAGTAAGAATCTGGTTAGAGACCATATTTCTAAGCTTTTCAGGGCCGAGTACATGGTAAATGGTAAATGGACTGGTTCTTATATAGCGCTTTTCTACTCTTCTGAGCACTCAAAGCGCTTTACACAACTTGTGCATTCACCCATTCACACCCATTCGCACAAGCACATCTCTCTAAGTGCTTTCTAGATAACATTCACACACATTCATACTCCGATGGATGCATCGGAGAGCAATTTGGGGTTAGTATCTTGCCCAAGGATATTTGGCATGCAGACTAGGGGAAGCCAGGAATCGAACCACCAACCTTCCGATCAGTAGATGACCTGCTCTACCTCCTGAGCTACAGCCACCCCTCGAGTACAATGACTTCAGTTTGATCTGAATTAAGAAGCAGAAAGTTAGTGGCCATCCAGGTCTTTATGTCTTTAAGACATTCCTGCAGTTTAACTCATTGGTGTGTGTTATCTGGCTTCATGGACAGATAGAGCTGGGTGTCATCTGCATAGCAGTGTAAATGTATGCTATGTCTTCTAATGTTGCTGCCTAAGGCAGGGGTCTGTCACGGGTTGCCGGGGCAAGCCGTGTGAATTATTAAGGACCCAAAATGCAGGTGGCTTCTGAGGTGAGCGAGCTTTATTGCGACAGTGATGTACAACACAAAGAAAGGGTGGCGAGAAACAGAACTGAAAACACTCTAAACTGGGAAAACTAAAACTTAAAACTTAAACTTAAACAAAACCTGAACATGAACGAGGGAACCTACAGCGCAGGGAGAACAGCGCACAGGAAGACGGGGCAAAATACACAGAATGACCGAGGGGAATAAGACAGACGAACCAGCCACAAGGACGAGGGAACACACACTATAAATACACACACCAGGAATCAGGGGATGGGAAACACACCTGGGAGACATAACAGCTGACGAGGCAGGGGAAACGTAAAAAGAACACACTGACATCAGACAGAGACCTTCAAAGTAAAACAGGAAACACACCAACTAAAGGCTGGGGGACACAGACATAGGAACATGAAACGTGAAACAAAAACCCAAGATAACCAAAACCAGAGAATAATAATAAACTTAACATAAACACAGAGTCACAGACTCCCGACCATGACAGGGTCTGCAACCTTTAACACCAAAAGAGCCACTTGGACCGAGTTTCCACGCAAAAGAAAACACTGGGAGCCGCAAATACTTGTTGACATCTAAAATGAAGATAACACTGTATATATTGTTTTTTACCTTTATGCTTTGTGTGAACAACTAAGGTGTGTTGCTTATGAAATCCATGAAGTGCTACAGAGAAAATTACATTTTAATTATGTAATTAACACATTTTGAACTCTTAAAGAAATATAACAAAAGGAAAGCTGAACTAAAATGATCCAGCAAACAAAAACTGTTGTGAGCCACCCTCACATCGCCTTTGGGCTTTTGGAGCCTTGACCTGGCTTTTAAAAAATAATTGGAAAAAAGCTCTATGCTGCTAAAAACAGAAAAATAGATATTTGCAACATTCTGCCTAAATATGTATTTTACCTGGTTAATGTGTGTGGCGGGGCGTGGTCTGCAGCGCCGCTGCAGGAGAGGCGGACGCACCTGAGCAGCACCCGCAGTCACGCCTTGGCGCCTTTACGTCTGTGCTCTCTCTGCTGTTGTGTTGGTGTGTGTGGGGCTGTGAGCTTTAACACCGGCTGTATACGTACAGCAACCGTGTGTGAAAAGTGGTCAATAAAGAGATGCTGAAAAGCGTGTTCATGCAAACATCGTTGGGTTTGCCGTGATATGTTTACAGTTCAGGGACTTCTGCTCCTGAACCTCTGAACAAAGCGTCTGTACGAAGTCACTTCATCTTTACAGGACTGTAAGCTGTCGTCTGTGAGGCGTGAGCGGCGTTTGTTTTTAACATAGTTCACGGTGGAGCTGCTGATATAATGTGGATCCGAACATCCAGAATTGGCCTACCTGGGGTTGAAAGTCTCGATAAATTGCGTTTAAATTTGCGTTTTGGCGGGTATATCGGCTTCCGCGAGTGTGACGCTTATTTAAGATCCAGCCTTCCTGATCAGTTTCTCCAGCCTGGATGAGACCTTCTTTGCTGTGCTGCTCCCCCAGCACACCACAGCATAGAAAAGTACTCCAGCAACCACCAACTGGTAAAACATCCTCAGGAGCTTCCTGCAGATGTTGAAAGACCTCAGCCTCCTCAGGAAGTACAGTCGGCTTTGGGCTTTTTTGTACAGGTGCTCTGTGTTGCATGACCAGTCCAGTTTATTGTCCACCCACCGCCCGAGGTACTTGTACTTGTTGACCACCTCCACCTCTACCTCCTCTATCTGAACCAGCAGTGGACCTGCTCTGGACCTCCCAAAGTCCACAACCAGTTCCTTAGTCTTTGAGGTGTTGAGTTGCAGGTGGTTTGTGTGACTCCATGTGACAAAGTTCCTCACCAGACTTCTGTACTCCTCTTCCTGGTCATCCCAGATACACCCCATGATGGCTGTGTCGTCTGCAAACTTCTGAATGTGGTATAATTAAGAGCAGAAGTCAGAGGTGTACAGGGTGAAGAGAAGAGGGGACAGCACAGCTCCCTGTGGTGCTCCTGTGCTGCTGACCACAGTGTCAGACGTGATGTCCTTCAGCCTGACGTACTGTGGTCTGTCGGTGAGGTAGTCGGAGATACAAGCCACCAGGCAGGGGTCCACCTCCATCCTGTTCAGTTTCTCCTGGAGCAGACAGGGCTGGATGGTATTAAAGGCACTGGAAAAGTCAAGAAACAGGATCCTGACTGTGCCTTTTCCCCCATCGAGGTGTGAGTGGGCTCTATGCAGGAGGTACAGGATGGCATCCTCCACTCCAACACCCGCCTTGTAGGCGAACTGTAGTGGGTCCTGGGCATGTTGTACCTGTGGTCGGAGGAGGTTGAGGAAGAGCCGCTCTAGAGTCTTCATAAGATGTGACGTCAGTGCCACCGGTCGGAGGTCATTCAGCTCATTGGGCCGGTTCCTTTGGGGACCGGGATGATGCAGGATGTCTTCCATAGGGCGGGCACTCTCCCCAGTCGCAGACTGAGATTGAAGACTCGTTGTAGAGGCTCCCCAAGTTCAGCAGCACACGCCTTTAGCATCCTCGGACACACCTTGTCCGGACCTGCTGCCTTTCTGGGGCGAAGCTTCCTCAGTTGTCGCCTGACCTGATCCACTGTGACACTGGGAGATGATTGGAAGGAGGGGGGGAAGATGTCCTGCTGCTGAGAGAGGGATTGGAGGAGGGGGGTGTCATAGTGTCAGGAAGGGGGGGAAGCGAGGGAGGAAGGAGAGTGGGGAGAGGGCTCTGTAGTAAGGGTGAGGGTGGGGACATGTTGAGGACAGCTTTGACTTCCTGTGTTACCCACGGTTTGTTATTAGGGTAACACCGTACCGTCTTAGCAGGGGCGACCGTGTCCACACAAAAGTTGAGGTAGTCTGTCAGACGGTGTGTCGCCCCCTCTGTGTCCTCACCATGTGGGCTCAGATGCACATCCAAGTCTGTGGTGTCATAGCGGTCTCTCAGAGGGGGAGGGGGGTGGCTCTGTATGCATCTCTCACATTAGCATACAGTAGGTCAATTGTCCTGTTGCTCCTTGTGGGACAATTCACCAACTGGTGAAAAGCAGCCAGAGTAGAGTCCAGTGTGGCATGGTTAAAGTCTCCAGATATAATGATGAAAGCCTCGGGGTTTTGTGTCTGCAGTAACTGTAACTGTGTGTATTTGCTCACAGGCAGCTGCTGCGTCGGCCCTCGGAGGGATGTAAACACACACAGATCACATGACTGAACTCCCGAGGTAGATAATATGGCCGCAAGCTAACGGCTAGCAGCTCCAGGTCCGGACGGCGTACCGAAACTTTAACGGAGACGTGTCCAGGGTTGCAGTATCTGTTCTTAACGTAGACAATGAGACCCCCACCTCTGCTTTTTCCGCTGCGTGTCCCTATCCGCTCTCACGGATGTGAAACTGCATAGGTCTACGTTAGCCTGTGGCGTTAGCTCGGTTAGCCACGTCTCTGTATTTTGAGCGATGAAAAAATAATATATAGAATATAATTTTATTTTTATATTTCAATATGACAATAATTTTCCAATTTAGAACTACAAGTTAAAAAAGAACTAACATAAATAAAATACACTTCAGCTAAATACTTCTAATTTATTTTCCCAAACCACGCGGAGCCGCACTATAAGGACTAAAGAGCCTCAGGTTGCCGACCCCTGGCCTAAGGGAAGCATGTATAATGTAAACAGAATTGGTCCTAGCACTGAACCCTGTGGAACTCCATAATTAACCTCAGTGTGTGAAGAGGACTCTCCATTTACATGCACAAACTGGAGTCTATTAGATAGATATGATACAAACCACTGCAGCACCTGTAATACCTACAGCATGCTCTAATCGCTCTAATAGGATATTATGGTCGACAGTATCGAACGCTGCACTGAGGTCTAGCAGGACAAGCACAGAGATGAGTCCACTGTCAGAGGCCATAAGAAGATCATTTGTAACCTTCACTAAAGCTGTTTCTGTGCTGTGATGAACTCTGAAACCTGACTGAAACTCTTCAAATAAACCATTCCTCTGCAGATGATCTGTTAGCTGTTTGACAACTACTCTTTCAAGGATGTTTGATATGAAAGGAAGGTTGGAGATTGGCCTATAATTAGCTAAGACTGCTGGGTCTAGAGATGCTTTTTGAGTAAAGGTTTAACTACAGCCAGCTTGAAGGCCTGTGGTACATAGCCGATTATTAGAGATAGTTGATCATATTTAAGATCGAAGAATTAATTAATGGCAGGACTTCTTTGAGCAGTTTTGTAGGAATGGGGTCTAAAAGACACGTTGATGGTTTGTAGGAAGTAATTGAAGTTAACTCAGAAAGAACCCTTCACAGGTAGAAGCCAGGTGTAAGTGAGCCAAAGCTAACTGGAAATCCCAGTTCACTTCTAATTTGTTAAACACTGTCACCGTGTCACTGGAGCTGGACAATATCTTTAACAGAACATAGATTAAACATATATTGGGAAACATAATAACTCCTCAGGCACAAACCTTCTGGAACTCACATATAAATATAAAGATCAGTGTCTGATCAATGGGAGACACATTTCAGGCACTTTAAGTGCTCTGAGATTACCATCCCAGCCCTGATTGGCACATCAAGCTACCATGCAACATCTGACCATTAAAAGTAACTTTGAGGTTCATAGCACGGCGTCAGACTTGCTGAAGCATAAAGACTTGGGCTACGTTCACACTGCAGGCGAAAGCGCATCAAATCCGATTTTTTGACCCTCTGCGACCATCTATCCGATCATGGTGTGACAGTGTGAACGGCACAAATCCGATATTTTCAAATCCGATCTGGGTCACTTTCGTATGTGGTGCTGAATCTGATACATATCCGATGTTTCAGAAAGCTGCTGTTTGATGGTCATGTCGCATTAAATCCATCTTTTACGTCACAGACACAAGACAGACACCAATTATCAGCGCCGGAGAAGACATCGTGAACGCTTCCTGGCCATCCAGTGAAACTGTTGGGAAGACAACGTTGGAGAAACGTGAACATTTTATTTGTTCTGTATAATCTGCAGATTCTGACAGAAACTATCCTTTGAAGCAGCGCTCCTCTAAAACAGCAATAAGGATCATTATTAGGTTATTTACATTATTATGTAAATAACAAAATAACTTAAAGCAAAACTGGGAAACGTAAAGTCCGAAGTCTTTATATTAAGGACATCAGTCAAACAATACTGTTGCTCTGGGTCTAAACAGAGCGCGTCGTGTGTGGCGTCTTCTTTTGCGCATGCGGCGCTTTGAGCGTTCACACTAGAGCGCGTTTGCTGTCGCATTTTATTTGTAGTGTGAACGAGCAGACAAAAAAATCAGATTTGATCCAAAAATCTGAATTGAGCATTAAGACCTGCAGAGTGAACGTAGCCTTATATAAGTTAGGATAATGAACAAAAAATACCTTCCATGTTTCTTTATGTGGCTTTAAAATGTACGTTAACATTAACGTGAGAAAGTTAACTTTTGTAACAACTAATGAGTGTATGCTGTTACAGTAGATGTCAATTAATCAAAATTCGGGGGGTTATAAAATCATTAAACTCACATGGATTTATATTTCGCCCTATTTATAAGCAATGTAATTTTTCACATTTGGTAAATGGACTGATTCTTATGTAACGCTTTTCTACTCACTTCTACTTATACAATATGCCACATTCACAAGCGCTTTCTTCTGCGTGTTTCAGTGCTTCCTAACTAACATTCACCCACATCTGCTCTAATGGATGCTCCAGAGAGCACCAAGCTAGTATCTTGCCTAGGGATGCAACGATACCAATTTTTTCAAACCGATACAATACCGATACTTGGATCTGAGTACTTGCCGATACTGAATACAAAAACCGATACTTCTACCACACACACACACACACACACACACACACTCACAAATGCAATGAATTGGAAGACAGGTTTTATTTTATTCTCTGCCAATAAAAAATAAAATCGTAATAAAAGTGACCACAAAAAAATTTCAAGTGAAAAATAAGCACTTCTGTTAAATTATTGCAGAGTCTCCACATTGTAATTTAACAAAATATCACTGAACTATTAGCACTGTCTCGAGCTTTCAGAATAATAAATAAACACTTCTGTTTGGAATAAAATAAATACAAATTAGGTTTGAGAATAAAATAAACTGTTAAATTATTGCAGAGTGTCCATATTGTAATTTAACAAAATATCACTGAACTATTGGCTCTGTCCTGAGCTTTCAGAATAATAAATAAACACTTCTGTTTATTTATTATACTTCATATCGCGGCTCGAGTATGCTGAGAAGACGGTGCAATCCTATGTTTTCCAAGGCCGGCATTGGCTGGTCATCCAGAGCGATAAAATGAGTCGAGCCTCTGTTATTTTAACTGCCCGTGGATTTTCTCTTGACATTTTTCTTCGCTTTTCCAAAACCTGAGTTAAAGTTGGCTGTTCCACACTGCTGACATTTTGTTTAGCCTAGCTACAGCAGCCTCCAGTTTCTCTTTTTTATCTGGAGCCGCCAGTCTCACTCGTCTAACCCTGTGCCTGTTTAGCGCGGGATGTCCCCCTAGTGGCCAATCTAAAAAACTACAACAGAAATGACAAGCCACCCTCTGATTAATGAAATAAGTTGGTATCGGTTAACTTTTACGAGTATGAGTACACACACATTTTACAGCCCCAATACCCGATACCAGTATCGAGTATCGGGGCATCCCTAATCTTGCCCAAGGGTACTGGGCATGCAGACTAGGGGAGCCAGTTTCAATCAGTAGATGCCCTGTTGTACCTCCTGAACTACAGCCACCCTATTTCACATTATAATGACATTTCAAGTCATTATGATGTGAAATAAAGAATAAATAAATCTTGTATGAATCAAGTGATCAGTTAAAAATAAATCAGTAAAATAAATACATATTTTGAAACACACTCTAGTATCATAAACATGTATTTTTTATTAAGCATTTTTTGTTAACCAAGATAAATCACAGCAGCTTTTTTGATGGTTAGATGTAGAAAAGAAAAGAAAGCATTCACCCGAGCTGCTGAGCACATGGAGCGTAAAAGCCTTCGATGCTCTCCTGACTCGATAACTGCAGAGAAGCAAATCTCTACCACTAACATCAGCACAAAAACTCTACACCTGCAGTTTGTAAGTGTAATATGTAGGTGACCTAGTGCTTCTGTCCCATATTTTGCATTATGACTATTTATTGTGGTGTGAACACAGCTTATATATTACCCCTACTAACGCTTAGTCAGAGGTGCTCGGTGATGGTTATTGAAGATGTGTTTGTTTGCTTTCTTGCTGCTGTGATTTTGCTCTTCCAGAAACATCTCTAGCAACGGACTATTGTGTAGCACACCCAGCCTCTTTCCACTTAACATCCCTCTCCTCAATGCTGCATTTTGTGTGAAAAGCACGTTGGCACACCCGTGGCAGTCTTGACATGCGTAAATGTTCGTGTTGCCAGTGTGTGTCATTACCTCTGTCCCTCTCCTTCTTTCTCTCTTTCTTTTTTTTTGTTGTTTTTGCAACTGCCCTCTGTTTTCTCTGTCTTCCTTTGGCTCTGCATGCACCAACAGACAAACACACACAGACACACTTACGACCCCCCATGTCCCATGTGCTGGTCCTGGCTACAGCTCCAATTACCTGGTGGCTGCAGCAGTAGGCCCCTAAATAGATTGTAGCACCAAACAGGCATGTCTGCAAAGGATCGCTCAGTGGGAGACGAGGAGGAAGTGGTGGGGGAGGAGGAGCAGAGCGAGGGAGAGGAGGAAGAGCGGTTGCTGGGCTAGAAAGAAGCCGGAGGACGAAAAAGCAAGGGGAGCGTAAGCAAGAAAGTTGGGCTACAAACGAGGCGAGAGAGAGAAGAAAAAGAGGTTGTCTAAGCATTTGGACTGAACAGGAGGAAATGTCCCTCATTGTGAAGTACGTAAAGATCAAGAAAAGATTTATGTCCACTTTGCTAAATCCACTTGACATGTCATACAAATTTAAAGCCATAACTTGCAGGTACATGTTAAATAGTTGATTTGTGTTTCTCTCAGGTGTCCAATGGCATGATTAATCTCTCTGTATCTTCTGTCATCGTCATCTCTGTATTTTGCTCTCCCGTCTTTTACCGTAATACCCCTTTTGTCCTCTCATCCCTCCCGTCTCGTTTCAGCTCGTGAAGGATAAGAGGAGAGAATGAGGAGGAGGAGGAGACAGAGGAAGAGGAAAGCTAGCAGAATAAGGGCCACGAGTGGGTGAGAATGAAAGGAAGCTGTCATTTCCTACAGGGCTTAAGAAATGATCTTACTGAGCCTAATGCACGATACAATTTGTGTGATTTATACAAAACAGAAATAAAAGCAAATTTGCATTATTGATCTATTTTTGTATCCAAAAACAAAACTGCCACATTAAAGCAAAAAACATCATGAAAACCTGCTGGATACATTCAACAGTCTTAATAAAACTGCAGCGAAAGCTTTTTATTTTTATTTAAATCTCTATCTTTAGTAATGTGTTTCAAAAATTAATGGCCAATGTTACTACAATCAGAAGGAGAGTAGCTGTTCTGTCTCTTTATGTTGGCTCAAAATCACATAAAAATAGAAAATTATTCGTTATTGACACAACATTATTAGAACAGCAATACTGTCCTATTAAGCAAAATCAGCCTTACATTTATTACACAAATGCAGGAACACTTTACTTTGAGTCTTTAACATCACACAATCACATTGATAAATGTATATTAATACACATTAGAGGTGGGAATCACCATACATCCCACGATACGATATTATTGCAATTTTTAAAAAATATTTTGCGATATTCAGATTCTGTACATAAAGGTAAACTTTATCAATATTCATTTTCTCTAATATCAAAGTCTCACACTCAGTCTTTCTCTCATTTCAGTTTGATTGTTGACAAACTGAACGGTTTGTATTACAGTCTAGTCCAACTTAACTGAATCAACCATCTGGTACAATTATAGCTATTCTGAACTATGCAGTTTATGAAAACTATGCAGCCCCTTCAGCAACTGAAGAATTTGAAAGTAAATTAAAACAAAATATAATTTTACATTAAATAAAAAAGTTTTAAACTTAATTAAAATAAAACATGTCTTAAATTAAAATAAGTAAACTGTCATGTTTATTAAACACATTTGGACAGTGAAGGAATGTCAGGATTCAGAAAAAGGATCAACATGCTCTGAAGTCAGAGCACAAAAACCTTTTTGTAACAAAATATCGATTTCTGCTGTCCCTGTATCGATACATTATTACAAACAAAATATCACCATGCTACACAGTATCCATTTCCCCCCCACCCCTAATACACATAGTGATATATATCAGTGTAGTGTGTCAATAGTCACACACTTTGTTATTACGTTGTGTTTTTGACTACAAGCCACATTCGCCCATTTGTGTGCTTTCTGTCACACACGCTCTAACGGACGCATCAGTGGGGTTCAGCATCTTTCCCACGGTCACCTCAACGTGGGGACTGGTTTAAACCACCAACCATCCTGTGGGAAGACTGCCTGCTTAAAGCCAGACTTTCTCCAGCCACCACATTACTCTCCATGAAAATTATATCTTTAAATATATTTACATCAATACATCATTAGATATAGTGTAATAATACATAAACATTATGAATATATGAAATGCCACATTAATGTCGACTCCATCCATTTTCTAGCACTCGGGGCAGTAGCAGTCTACAAAGAAATAGCCTGGCATCCTCCCACGAGCCACCTCCTCTAGCTGTTCTGGGGGATACCAAGGATTTCCTTAGCTAGCCAATAGTAATAATGTCTTTATTGAGCATGCCTCCTAGGTGAAACACCTCACCTAAGAGGCAACCAGGAGAAATCCTAGTCAAATGCCTGTATAGGAGCATCTGCTCTACTCTGATCTCCTCTTGAATGACGGAGCTCCTCTCCCTGTCTCTGATGCCTAATGCCTTGATTATATTCCGATGGACACAAACAGCTGGAGACCTGACGCCTGAGCAGTCATTCTTCTCTGAAGCCCACTGCCAGAGGCCATTCGGTATAGTCGGTACACTGTTTCTCCGAAGTCTGCGAGGTTCCAAGAAAACAGGCAGGCACACTGACCTTCCCCGTCTGATGACATGATTGATGTCACTCAAAAACCAGACCCTAGTGGACTCACAAAACATATAATTGAGACTTAATTAGGAAGCTGATTTTCCAAATTCAGTTTTATTCACAATCTGAGAATGAGGGCAAGAATGTTGATGAAGCAGTAAATTCAGCAGCTTTGACACTCACCTTTTTCTTACCACAACAGACTGTGGAGGCCATGCCAACCCATCTGTTAGCTTCTCCTTCCAATATTAACCCCACTAGTGAATGAGAATCCAAGATACTTGAAAAACTGAAGTATTTTCATTTTCCACTTTTTTCTGAAAACCATGTCCTCGTGGTTCTCCTGCCACTGCACATTTAGCTGCAGACTGCCCCACATCATTGTTCATTGAAGCTCACGTTGTAGCTTCAAATCAGCCAGAAAAATCAGAGACTTGATGTTAGGAGCACCCTCTGGCTTTTGGCTGTGCCTAGAAATTCTGACCGTAACAGTTATGAAGAGAGCTTGTGATGAAGGGCAACCTATATCTCGATATCCCATACTCCCCAAACACCTCCAACAGCCCAAAATACAGTTGAATGACTTCTTCTAGTCCAAAAACACACAAAGAATGGTTTTTGTCCCATGAACCTGTATCCTCCAGAGGATAAAGATCAAGTGTTTTAGGTCCAGGACGAAAACCATAATATTATTCCCGAATTTGAGGTTAGCCTAACAGGCAGACTGTCATCTTCAGTATCCTGGCATAGACCTTCATGGTGGCTGAGGTGGGTGCTGTTATCGTGTTAGTCATGTATTATCTGTTGTATAAATACATTAGACATACATTAGAATATCTGTGTGCTCTGATACCTTTATTGATAGCCGTAATGCTCACACATGTCTGAAACATCCTGATGTTGACAACATCTGGTGTTGAAACTCCTCCTGTAACAAGCATGCTCTTCAGTTAAAGGTCTGTTCCCGTAGCTCCCATGGTCTGTTAAAATTTAGCTGTGACAACCAAAACACACTGAACTCATTCAAAGATTCAAAGATTCAATTCAAGTTATTTATCTCGCGCTCTTCACAGGATAAAAACAACAAAGTGCTTCACAGCAATATAAAAGCAGATATACAAAAAAAAACAGCACAATCAAGCATTCAAATCTAATTAAAAGCTAAATAAATGAGTCTTAACCTGCTTTTTAAAAGAATAAATACAATCAAGGCAACGTAATGATGGAGGGAGAGCACTCTACAACCTGACACCGCTCTAAAAGATCTCCTCTGGTCTTAAAACGAGTTCGTGGGACTACCAACAGCCTTTGATTAGATGATCTCAGGCTGCGAGAGGGAGCGTGGGGTTCTAAAAGATCAGAAATGCAGGCAGGGGCATCACAAGTCAAAGCTTTAAAAGTCAGGACCAAGATTTTAAAATGAATTCTGAAACGTACTGGAAGCCAGTGTAATGAACGTAAAGCTGGTGTAATGTGTGTCTTAGTTAAAAGCCTTGCAGCAGCATGCTGGACTGACTGGAGACGCTCAAGATTCCTCTTGCTCCAACAAAGATGACGACTGTTACAATAATCTAAGCGAGATGAGAGCATGAATAACCATTTCTAACTCTCATACTTTACTGTGTCGTTACTCGTGAAGTGATGTAGCTTCATGTGCCTCTGTAAGCACTTTGTGTTTAACAGTCAACATTTATTCCCTGTCAGGTCTCACAAAGAGATAGTTGTTCATCTTTGTGGTGGTTTGTCATGTCATACATATATTGTATTTATTTATATAACATATTCTTATGAACTTTATTGTATCTCCTGTCTCCACCCTGAAAAGAATTTGAATGAATAATAAAGTGCTATTTACTGGTGTCCTCAGCAGAAACTGCAGCCATACTGCTGTCAGATGTTTCTGTTATAGAATCGATGTTGTTTTGACGACTCGGTCTTAGAAAATATTGATTTGTGTGTACATGTTTTTTACGTCACTACAATAGAAAGAGTAATATTAGTCCTACAATGACATTTAAGACCTGGAGCTGGACTTGTTTAGCATCAGGGTGTGAAAGAAGTAATTTCTGTTTATACTCCCACTGATGTGTTTTTCCCCCTGAACAAGTAAACACATAAGGCAGTGTAATGTTGAATAGATTATATAAAAGAGGATACTATGATTCACAATAATTACACTGTTCAACACTATGAGTCATAATAATTACACCATTTAGCACATTTTGTAGATGAGCAGGCTTAGTAGTGGAAAAGAGTCAGGAACACAAAGACAAACCAGCAAGATGCACAGAATCGTACACAACACAGCAGATGAAGTTAATACAGTTGTGAGTTTTCACTTGACATCTTGTATAAAAATAGCATGTAGATCCAGTTTTAGAAGCAATAACTTCTGTGAGATTTTTTTATCAGTCTCTAATATCACTGTGTAAACATTATAGTCCACTCTTCTTTACAATATTGCTTTAAGTTCCTGGAGGTTTGTGGACATTCGTTCATAAACAGCTCTCGTTTGGGCTCGTGGGTCTATTTCAGTCAGGTTGAAGTCTGGACTTTGACTCGGACATTGCAACACTTTGATTATTTTCTCTTTCAGTCAGTCTGTTATAGACTTGCTGGTGTGCTTGGGATCATTGTCACATTGTGTGCCCCGGTGTCATCCAAGCTTTAGCTGTTGGACAGATGACCTCAGATGAACTCTTCTAGTTTACAGAAGAGTTTAAGTTTGACTCAGTGACTGCGAGGTGCTCAGGTCCTGTGGCTGCAAGCCCAAATCATCACCCCTCCACCACCATGCTTAACAACTGGCTTTCAGTGTTTATGCTGATTGGCTGTTTGGTTTTCACCAAAGGTGGCTTTGCAAACCAAAGCTGTTCTGCCATGTTCTTTTTATAGAGAATGAGCTTTTCCCTGGAAATCCTTAAAAACAAGCCATACTTGTTCATGTGTAATTTATCTCATTAGACATGCTTACTGAGGCGTGTGGCTCAGAGCACGGGGTGGGGCATTATAACACATTTGATAGACCCAGACCAGCAAACTGCCAGAAGTTCTGCTTTTATAGAGGTGGTCACATGTCTGATGATCAATAAGTACATTTGCAAAAAAGATGTCATTCAAGTCAAAGTCAAAAACCACATGTACAGATCATACACAGGAATTTGAAATTGCAATGCTACCACAGCCCTCAGTGTACAATGAACAACTAAAACATAAACAGATCAAAAATAAAATTTAAAAAAGGGAAAATAAAAATAAAAAGTGTTATTCGTGGGTCTGCACAGAGTCATGTGAAAACGTTCTTTGTTGCATGACTGCAGCAGCATTCAGGCTTGACTATGCAAGCGATTCTGAATTCAACATTAAGTGTCTAATAATAAACATTAGATAAACAACTAGAGTTTACAATTTCTAGTATAAACCTAATTAAATGTCATTCATGTTTTCCAAGTGTTTACCCAAAGCTGTTCAAATGAGATTAGATATTACAACAGAGTAAAAGTTATACTATCACTCCATTAAAGTAAAAGTTCTGCACTTAACAAAGTAAATAAGCTCTTTTTTTCTTCCACTTATAGTTAAAAATAGATTAATTTAATAAGTAAGTTTTAAAAACATTGTTGATGTTGATGCATTAACATATTTGCAGAATT
Organism: Neolamprologus multifasciatus; assembly: GCF_963576455.1. NCBI lineage: Eukaryota > Metazoa > Chordata > Actinopteri > Cichliformes > Cichlidae > Neolamprologus > Neolamprologus multifasciatus. The sequence continues at coordinate 67,434,208 of NC_140445.1, forward strand.
TGAATCTTGCTGTAAGTCAAATTAGGCCAGTTTTAATGTGTCTGAGCCATATTTAATATTTTTATCTTTAGTAGTAGGTGCAACACGAAAAAGATAAAAATTCCTTAGCACACAACGTAAACACGCATTAAAGTGAATATTCATCATTCATTTTTATACATAGCCAGAACACAGTCTGCTTGGCTCAACTTGGCTAAAATAAATCTATATTTCTTTTTTCAGTCATTTTTCTTTAACCTATTAATAATGTGCTTTTTTAGAGTGCTTGCATTATTACTTAATTTGACTGAGATATACATATTTATACAGCACTGTTTGTACTCTACATGCTGGGTGCAGCACAAATACTCTAAATATTATTATTAGAGTATCAAAGCCAAGATTAAATATCATCATGAGCTGGCACAGAAAACAATAAGCTTATTGAATGAAACTAATGAAAAATAATAATAATAACTAGTCAAGTTTGAGCTCGTCTGAAGAAAAGATAAATCTGAGCTTTTGTTCTTGATAAATGTCCTTTTAGTTTTAGGTTTGTTGTGCACAGATGCATTTTAAAGGTTTGATCCATTAGTTCTGGCATTCTGAATAATTTTGAAATTTTAAATAAGAGCTTTGCAAATAAGTAGATGATTAAATAAATTATTTCTCTACCTTTTTCTTATACATATAGCACTTACAGCATCACACTGGGAAAAAATCTACAAGAAATATAGAAGTAAATTTAACAGAATAACACAAAACAGTCATAAAATAATAATAGATTTAAATATAACATGTTAATAGATAAAAGGCGTCTTACAGCTCTGTTTAGAGCTCCAACTATAATGTCTTGGACAGTTTGCTCAAGGGACTATTGGCTATGTCCCCCAACAAATAAATAAGTAAAGAGAAAATAAACTCTATGCTTCTTCCTGCCCGTCACCAAACACTGCACACTTTTAACAAAGCATTTAGTAGCTAATTAGCCAAAATAAGCCTCGTCCATGTCAGCTTTAAAGCTCCACCTGCTGTTTTTCCAGTAGCAGCAGACTTCTGCAGGTAAAGCTGTTTATAGATAAGCTCTTGTTTCAGTTAGTTTAAAAGCTGCGTGCTCCCCCTCTTTGTCTTGGTAGTGACATCAAATTCCACCAAATTGTTTACAGCTTCTTTAAACTGAAATAAAGTCAGTGAGTGCAGAACATTTCAGCTGGACTAATGGCTACAAAGTCCCAGTGTCAGTCGCTGGGTCTTCACAGCCCATCAGTGACTTTCACCCGGATTTACTTTTAATGTCAAAGGAAATGTGTCAGCCAGACATTTTTTAGATTTGAGATCAGTTCACGGGTCAGATTCCCTGGTTTACTCATTCACCCTCTGTGGTACACAGATCAACAAGAGAAGCGTGTTATTTATGCCTTTTTGTGGTCTCCTTCAACTAGACTTCTTCTGACTCTTAAAAGAAAAATGTCCTCTTTTTCTTTCCTCTGTCTTCTTACAACCGAAGGAGCGTGAGCGTGTTTTTCCACATCTCCATATTCTCAGCGAGGATCTGTCGTGTTCTTCTTTAGCACGTGTGGGTGGGTGTCTCTGTCTGTGTGTGTTTGGGTGTGTGTCCAATGCCAGTCCCACATCCTGCATCATCATTCATCTCAATTTAACAGTGTTCAATGTGTGACTCCCTGCCTGTGTGTGTGTGTGTGTGTGTGTGTGGCCATCAGAGCCTGTAGATGTATAAATCATTGGTCGAGATTACGGCTGTTTTATTATTCATGATGCAGGCCTTTTATTGCCAGCGATATTTATCTCTTTGCTATCTCCCATGACCTGCAAGGGAAGGAGGGAGGAAAAGAGGAAGAGAAGGAAAGAGGGAGGGAAAAACTGTGTGTTTGGAGGGGGTGGGAGGCCTTAGCGAAGCTGTACATAAATACATTTGTTAGGTGGGCGGGTGTGGTTGAGTATTTGTGCGTGCATGTGTGTTTTGTGAGTGTTACCTTCGATTCTCCCACCATGAGGACCAGAAACCTCACACCACAGTCCTACATAGCACGTTTTCCTCTCGTTCCCTTTTCTCAGTCCTTGTTATCGCTCTTTTTATTATTGTAATAGTATGTTTTCTAAAGTCATGTTAATGAAGCAAAAGATCACCACTTTATGACTTTCTTATTTGCATAATGACATCTATATTTTCAGTGACCTCATAGCCCGGGTCAGGAAAAACGTCTGTTTTAGTTTTTCATCTGTCAAAGTTTAATTGTTGACAGTTTGGGTGAAAAGTACTTATCGTAAATGTTCAGTATGATGTGTTGTCCTGAAGGGATATCGCATACCTTTTTTGTTCTAAGTTATGTATTTATGGTTGTATTTCCGTGCATTTCACATTATTACCGCAGCGTAGTGCAGGTAGATGTGTAATCTGTAATCACTGTAACCAGGTGAGTCATTAAGAACAATTTACAATGATGGGTTGGCAAAAGGCAAAGCTCAGAACAAAATGAGAGAAGCTGCAAAGGAATACCAAATGCGGCAGGCCTCAGGAGAACGTCACAATGCACCCGTGGGTAAAACACCGCCATCTTCTGGTAAAAGTTTTAGTCTAATTCTGTAGATGGTAATTGCAAAAACTGCATTATAGAGTAGCTTGCATACATGCCCATTTCCCATCCTCATTCCACACACTGCCTCCCCCTAAATAAAGGGAACAATATTGGTAAGGACAAGTTTCCAATATGGACTGAATTTCTGAGGATTCTCAGCCATATTCATCTTCTGGGGAAGCTACTCCACTGCCTTTCTGGCCAGTGTGCCAATGTCCAGTGAACATGCGAGCCAAGTTTCTTCTTTCCTCTGTTCTCCCATCTTTACTCACGATTTCTATTTCTGTCAGAGCAGCTTGCATCTCTGAAGCATGCATATCACTTGTGAATGTTTGCTAATGGCTGGAGTTCTTGCCAGTTTTTGTATAAACTCTTCCAGTCAGAGATGCTCAAATAACTAAGTCTTTGAGAAAGCTCTTAAAAAAGACTGAGCACAGGGAAGGGGAACTAATCCTCCCACAAAGAGCAACCTAATACCTCATGAAAATCTCATTAACTTCTGACCTTGGTGCAATGATGGAAAATTGTATTCTGTGAATCCTCTGTCACCATAGGTGCAGTGGACCACACCCAGAAACGTTTAGACTTTCTGACTGCTGACAAACTTTAGACAAACACAAAAAATCCTAAAGTTACATATGTTCAGGCTAAACAGCTCCTGAGTAACCAAGGAGTAACTGCCCACTAAAATGCTCCCGCAAGACCTGCATACGTTCTTTCTCTGTTTGCATTTCCAATTCAGTTCACCTCGGTTTTATTTGTATAGTGCCAAATCACAACAACAGTTGCCTCCAGGCACGTGACAGCGTACTGTAAAGTTACAACCCTACAATAAAACACAGAAAACCACAACTGATGTATGAGCCAGCTAGTAGAAAGCACAGCCAAGCACAAGATGCATCTCACTTTCAAAAGAGGCTTCCTCCAGCAGATTGCAGCTCCTGTTTTAGCTGATGATGTCCTGGTCTTAGGCCAAGTGTAGTATCCAGTAAACCATCACATCTGCTTTACTTACCTGATGGACCTATTTCAGCTTCATCACTTTCTCTGTGTGCTGATTCACTGCATGCCTGAGGAAGAAGCTTGAGAGAAATGCTACAAAACACATTTACATTTTGAGATGCCAATGTTACATCGTTCTGCCTTGGTCAGGTTTGTTTAATAAAGAATCTGTTTCTCTGTATTTTTATCAGTTTTGTAGCCCACTCGTCTCAGTTGTTTTTTGTCTGTTGACAGCGCTGCAACAACATACTTAGATTTAGCTCAGTCATCGTGCACACACACCACTCTGCACAAAAAAGGTTTTTTCATAAATCGCCAGGACTATGAAAAAATGCCCCCAAACTTTCAGTTTGATGGGTGCTGTTACTGTTTTTTTATAAAGTGATCAAATTTGCAAATCATGAACAGAAACATAAAAATTACCAAGTGCCCATTACTCTTCCTGACATAACGCTGTGCTTTATTTCCTGTTGGGCCCTTTTTTCACAAACGTCAGTGTGAAAGGGACATTTGCTAAAATTTCCCCCCAGCTGACATACCGTGCACACAATAAGGACAGGACAGCATGATGTATACTGTAATTAAAGTAAGTGCATCCAGAAGACCTTCATGACCACACTGATCATTAACCCTCTCGAGGCAGGCGTTGCCGATTTGCAACAGTTAAAAACTAACAACCTGATTACCCCACATACATATTTTATGAGGGTTTTTTTACTCAGAAGTGCCACTGCAGGACTTGGTTGTGCATTAGCAACAAAAGGTTTAATTTGAGCCTGAGAGGGTTAATGAACTACAAATGCGTCTGCTGAGAATACTGGAAAAGAGAGACACGATGGGGATGTTGAACTTGACCGCTTCACAGCCACGCCTAGTGGACATGAGTGCTGAGCATTTTTCTCATAACTAGATTCATACACAAGCCTCTGGGCACTCATTAATGCTCCTCTCTTGGGTTATTTCTTGCTTTTTGATTCATTTTCAAGTGCAACCAGAATCCAAGTAATTATTAATAAAGATCTAAGACCTAATTCTGCCTCATAGCCGTTTGCTTGCATCTTCCTTTGGATACTCAGAGCATCACTGCAAAATTCAGCTCGTATGGGTTCTGCTGGGTGTTACGCTGCACGTGGGGAGGCCATATTAAATAAAGGTTCCCCATAACGCTGTGGTCTGTCTCTGTTCCTCTCCATCTTTATCACACACACATAAAGTCAGGTAGAACTAAAGAGGAGCATGTGTTGCAGGTCAGACTCCCTTTCACCTCACAGGTGGCAGGCGCAGCTGTTCACACACACATTTACACACAAGTCTATAACTGGAGTGTGGAGCCCCCTGGTGAAGCACCGATGCGTGTCGCAAGGTTTCGATGGCAATACAATTTTTATATTGTGAGGTTTTATTATTTGCACTGTTTTTATCATTGAAATTTAATAGATTTTGAGGATGTGAAATTTTCTTTATGCCCGTTTCCTGATGTATGATGAATCATTACATTTTTGGGTCATTTTTTGTGTCTACATCTGCAAAGTGGCTGATTAGAGTGTAATGTACTGTGTAACAACCCTTTCACAGGCTTCCCACAACACTGCCACTATTACTGGCACCTCGGTCTCATTCTCCACATCTCCCTACATAACACAACACAATGAACTTTAATAAAGACAATATTCTTTTGTTGTGTGCGTGTGGACCTCAAATAATGAAAAATATTGATTTGGAACATCCTTAAGTCGATATTATTCTCTGTCACCAGGGAGCACAGGCAGACGAAAGCTTAGAGCTGCCATTATGAAGCTTACATCACCATCTAGTGGCTGTTAGTGAAGCAAGCTCTAAACAAGATGAGTTTGTGGAAAAATAAACCTCTTTTGCTTGTGTTCTTGACTTTGTAGAAATTCATTATTGATTATTCATAATTTAGATAAAGAGATGAAAATGTCTCAAACCTTAATTCCCCATCAGGCAAAGATCCTTTAGGACTTAAGTGCCACATTAGGCCTTGCAGGGATTTTTAAGGAAGGGAACCCATCCAGTTCAGCTCTTTTAGCTTTGTAGGTTTATTAACTGGTCACAGTACAAAACCCCTAATTTTATTACTATACTTATCAACAATTATTTTTAAAATTACAGAAATACTGGCCACTCTATGTTGAACCTTCTTGTAAAACTCGAGGTCCGCAGTCCTTAAGCTGTCATCAGATCACAGGAAACACGAGCAACAATTAATAAAATTTAAAGTTAGAACTATTATTCACACATTAAGATAAGCAAATGTCCAAGGACTATGGGAAAATTCTAGAGTGTCTTTATATTAGATTGTTTTACTGTTTTTCCTTTGGGCACACCCAGTAAATAATAAAATAAATCAATAATAAGATCGCAGTAAACAGTATAGTGGTATAAAAAAAAATTTCACTATCAGAGGTAGTCCATAAAAATAAAATGAATGAAAAACTCATTTTACAAAGGTTTCCATATATAATGTCAGGGTTCCTGGGTCGGTGACCCAGTGTTTTCAGTTTTGCCACATCAGTGTTTTCACTTCCTGTTTTTCCCCCGTGTCAGCTTGTCTCTCGTGTCATTAGTCAGATTATGTTCAGCTCTGTACTCACCTGTTTCCAATCATTGTCGTCATTCAACCTGTGTATTTAAGTTCCTCGGTTTCACCAGTTCTTTGTCATGTTATTGATGTTCGTGTGATGTTGTCCTTCCCGTGTGTTCTCTTAGTTCAGTCAGCCATTCAGTGATCCAGCCAGTCAGTGTCCGTTCACCCTCTGTTCATCCACTCCTTATAATAAACCTTCACCAGTCTTCACCTACCTGTGAGTCCTGCGTTTGGGTTCCTTCTTCCTCGCCTCCACACAACGCCTGACATATAAAGGAAGTTCATTTCCATGAATGAACTACAATTTCTGCCTAGAGATAGTGACCTGCTATTAACTAGTAAAAGATCTACAGTATACCCCTTTAATTTGTGTTTAATCCTTTTACCTAAAAATCTTAGCACAAAGTAACAAGTACGTGTATGACACAACAGCATGTATTTTGACTTGATGTTGATGGAAATTGTCATGAGAAAAAATGTGAGGGAGAATTCAAAAGGACCTATGAGAGAGAGAGAGAAGTTCAGTGTCAGAAAACCCCACTGCTCTTAAACTAGACACTGGATACTGTGGTGAAATGGGTCCGCTTTGCTAATACTACAGAATCCTGGAAATGGACTACAAAAGCTCAGCTGGTTAACAACATTTGTTCTTACATGATAAACATGAAAAACCTACTTATTAAATTCCTTCTATCGTTTCATTACCAAAAGGACAGTCACACTTGGAAGTGAGGTGCACTGCTGGTCAAATATTATAAAAATAATGCAAAAATAAGAAGACATTTTTAATATATTTGGGGGGGGGGGGGGTCGGTTGGTTATTCAGCTCACTAACATGATGGTTTCACTCCCTCCATCAAGTTGGACTACAGCTAACAGATCATCTGCAGAGGAATGGTTTATTGGAAGAGTTTCAGTCAGGTTTCAGAGCTCATCACAGCACAGAAACAGCTTTAGTGAAGGTTACAAATGATCTTCTTATGGCCTCTGACAGTGGACTCATCTCTGTGCTTGTCCTGCTAGACCTCAGTGCAGCGTTCGATACTGTCAACCATAATATCCTATTAGAGCGATTAGAACATGCTGTAGGTATTACAGGTACTGTGCTGCAGTGGTTTGTATCATATCTATCTAATAGACTCCAGTTTGTGCATGTAAATGGAGAGTCCTCTTCACACACTGAGGTTAATTATGGAGTTCCACAGGGTTCAGTGCTAGGACCAATTCTGTTTACATTATACATGCTTCCCCTAGGCAGCATCATTAGAAGACATAGCATACATTTTCACTGCTATGCAGATGACACCCAGCTCTATCTGTCCAGGAAGCCAGATAACACACACCAATTAGTTAAACTGCAGGAATGTCTTAAAGACATAAAGCCCTGGATGGCCACTAACTTTCTGCTTCTTAACTCAGATAAAACTGAGGTTATTGTACTCGGTGCTGAAAATCTTAGAAATATGGTCTCTAACCAGATTCTTACTCTGGATGGCATTACCTTGGCCTCCAGTAACACTGTGAGGAACCTTGGAGTCATTTTTGACCAGGACATGTCCTTCAACGCACATATTAAACAAATATGTAAGACTGCGTTCTTCCATTTGTGCAACATCTCTAAAGTTAGAAATATCCTGTCTCAGAGTGACGCTGAAAAACTAGTTCCTGCATTTATTACTTCCAGGCTGGACGACTGTAATTCATTATTATCAGGAAGTCCTAAAAACTCCCTGAAAAGCCTTCAGCTAATCCAAAATGCTGCAGCAAGAGTCCTGACAGGGACTAGAAAGAGAGAGCATATTTCTCCTGTTTTGGCTTCCTGTTAAATCCAGAATTCAAAATCCTGCTCCTCACATACAAGGTCTTAAATAATCAGGCCCCATCTTATCTTAATGACCTTGTAGTACCATATCACCCTATTAGAGCACTTCGCTCTCGCTCTGCAGGCCTACTTGTTGTTCCTAGAGTATTTAAAAGTAGAATGGGAGGCAGAGCCTTCAGTTTTCAGGCCCCTCTTCTGTGGAACCAGCTTCCAGTTTGGATTCAGGAGACAGACACTATCTCTACTTTCAAGATTAGGCTTAAAACTTTCCTTTTTGCTAAAGCATATAGTTAGGGCTGGACCAGGTGACCCTGAATCCTCCCTTAGTTATGCTGCAATAGATGTAGGCTGCCGGGGATTCCCATGATGCATTGAGTTTTTCCTTTCCAGTCACCTTTCTCACTCACTATGTGTTAACAGACCTCTCTGCACTGAATCATATCTGTTATTAACCTCTGTCTCTCTTCCACAGCATGTCTTTATCCTGTCTTCCTTCTCTCACCCCAACCAATCACAGCAGATGGCCCCGCCCCTCCCTGAGCCTGGTTCTGCTGGAGGTTTCTTCCTGTTAAAAGGGAGTTTTTCCTTCCCACTGTCGCCAAAGTGCTTGCTCATAGGGGGCCATATGATTGTTGGGTTTTTCTCTGTATCTATGAAGCGCCTTGAGGCGACTTTTGTTGTGATGTAGCGCTATATAAATAAAATTGAATTGAATTGAACTTAAATGAAGAAATTACACAAGATTCATTTTAGAAATGAGAAGTTATGAGAAAGAATACACACTTCCTCATTTCTGCACATTTAGTGGAAAAGATATATATTAGATCCCTATGATGTTTCACAATGTTAGGAAATGTTTGGTAAATACTCCTGTAACCGAAACTGTTGGTCTACTGAGTTTCGTGACCTCATTTTCTCTTTTACCGTCACAGTTCATCATTGACCAACTATAGGCACAGTAACTTCTCTTTAGTGAAGCTTGCATTAACCCTGCAGCACTAATGCAAGAAACTAAAATCACATTGTTTCTTTGTAGAAGATTTATCACGTTACATTTAATGCCGAAATAAGGACTTTTTGTATTTTATATTTTAACACTGAAGGGTACTGATCAAAATTCATGACAATTTGAACGTTAATGATCTTGAACTTGACCTCACAGCCCAGTGTTAGTCAGTTATAAGGTTGGGGAAACCTGCAGTCAGCTGAGACTGAAGAAGACACCTGGATGAGTGATGAAACGTTTCTCCCACTGAAAACACTACGTCCAGATGAACAACATGAACTTCCTGGGATTTTCTTATCTGGATGACTGTGCATGTATTAGGCATGGTTTTTATGGTTTACAGCATAGGCGGAGCAGGGGGGGCTCAAAATGACCCTTAATCCCGGGTCATTTTTTTCAGAAGCCCAGGGTCTTTTGGAGTGCAATTTGTCTCATAGTTCGATCCCTGACTGACAACTGTATAAAACAAAAAACGACACACAATATTCAAAGCACATAGTGCACAGTCGTAAATTCCCCCTAATTTTGGTATGATCCGAGCTCAGGCACTATAGGCGACTGACAGCGCTTACGCCTGTGAGCGAGGGGGGAGAAGCTGCTGCCTGCGAGCTTGCTGCAGACAGAGGAGAGCTTAAGTTTGACCAGGTACCAAAGCAAATCATTCGTACTGTACAAATAATGTAAATATGACGGTGTATCACAAAAGATTGATATCAAACTGATCACTTAATCCATATTACGATATTTGCTCTTGCTGTTTTATTAGAAAGTCTTAGCTTACATGTGTTTATTTCATATTTTCAGTTGTTACCCTCCACGGCTAAATAAAGCACTCTAAACCAGTTATGTACTGATGAACACAACGATGGACATAAGATGTTATTTTATACATTATGCTTTCTATGTTGTTCAGTATATTTCTATGCAAAATAAGAGGAATTTCAATACACAGCCGTATATTCACAGTTTAAACCAGATATTTACACTTTAGGGCGAAAAACAAGAACTTTTTTTTTTTTACTGTTGAACATCAATTTAGAGTAAACTTTTTTGTTTTAGATAAATAAATATTGAAATATCTTTTGAATGAGTTAAATGTCAGAATAAAGAGAGAGAGAGGGATGTCTATTTTTTATCACTTTCATCAAATGTAGGAGTACATGTACACAAAGTTTATTGTTAATTAATAAGAAACTCCAGACGTTTCCATTCTGAGCTGAAGAAGCTTCTGATTGGTTAGTAGAGACCATGTGAGTAAACTGGTGGCACACCTGTGGATGCATATAAGGCAAAACACAGAGCCTGTTTCTGTGACATGGGAAAATCAAGAGATGTCAACCAAAACACCAGGAACAGAACTGTGGAGCTCCATAAGTGTGGCTCAGTTTGAATACAATTTGGTGCCATTTACAATTAAGAAATACAGAGTTAACAAATATGTTTTTATATTTATCAATCTAAAAAACATAAACATTTAGTTTGATTTGATGTTACAATTAAAAAGTGTTTATGTTTTTATCTGAAGAGTTTGTAAATATCTGGTGTCAACTGTATATTTGATGATGTTGGTGTTTGGCTTGATTGTCAGCACAAAGAGAGGGAGATGGAACAAGAGCCAGGTGAGACAGACGTGTTAGTCAAATAGTTGTTTGCCAAAACTCATTAATAACATGTATCTAGTACCTAGTATATCATTTTAGGTTTGCTATTTTTCAAATTCTATATTTATTAAGTTATGCAGGCTTGTTTGCACAACAAGGATAAATAGTTATCTAAACTTTTCTGAATCTAAATAATGTACTTTGGTAGAATTAAAAAATAAGTGTAGTGGAGGTCTGGTTCTGGTTCCGTCTTGGTTAAGTCCTAAAGTAGTCTTGATTTTGAACAGTTCTGTTTTAAATGGGTCTGGTTGAATTGGGGTTTAGTCCCCGTGTCTTGATACAGCCCTGATTTTGTTCTGCCTTGCTGCTTAATTAAAAAACTAGTTTAAGGTGTCCTGTATATATATATTTTTTCCAACATGAAGTTAATCTTTTTTGAACAGAACTCAAAACACAGCCTAATAAATCTTTCAGTCATTTAGAGATAGATAGAGATAGCCTTTATTTGTCAGTTGCAGGTCTTTTGCCCACAACCGAGATGACAGACCTTGCCGACCATACATACAATACACAAACATCACATTGGGGAGACAGGTCAGGCTAGGTAGCGAAGAAAAAAAAACATCGAAATGTGTAACACAAAAGGATAATACAGGAATGCACAGATATCAACACACCACAGCACAATAAACACAGACAAGCAACATGGGAAAGAGTTCCAGTGTGTACATCTGATCTGGGACCGCTGCAATCTTCGACTGCGCCTCCAACTGACCCGATGTCCACATCAGAGGGGAGGTAAGCGTTGGAGGTGGCGTTGGATCCGGGGTAGGGAGGGTGATGCGTCAGTGAGTGCTTATCAGTATCAGTATATGTATGTGTGTGCGTGTCGATAGATCAGCTGAGACAGTGTCCTTCGCCCTGCCAGGCTAAGTAAACAGTCTTCCAGCCAACCCAGGTGGCCTTGCATGGAATGGGAAGGAACAGACTAAACACAGTCGTTATCAGGGTGTTTTTGTTCAGCTCCGGCCTTGTAGCTGGCGCCGAGAGGTATCCGGATGAGTGATGTTAATTTTTTACTTTAGTGCAACAGCTCATATGAATTTCAAAGCAGTTCTACAGTCCAACACTGGTCCCATTGGAGAGCCGCGAGCTTCGCCATACTTGCGTTCTGTGATGTTGTCATTTCTTGTGCTCAAGGAGCCGATTTCTGAGAACTCACGGCAGTGTGCCTCCCCGAGATGTCATCCAATTTTGCGCCCAGAGATGTTATTCCGGGCTAGTCCTTCTGAGATGTATCCAGTCTGCAGTCAGAGATCTTATTCTGAGTATTCACAGCAGCCGTAGCCTCTCCAAGATCTTATCTGTGCTGACTCAATGAGCCCATTTTGAGAAACTCACGCCTCTCCCATCGTTCCAATCCCAGCGGGCAGCCTTGTGGGGGTTTGAACAGCCGGTTCCGCTTTCTTAATTCTTCAATAAGTCAGGGCCAAGCCAGCTCCGATCCGCCAGAACCCTGTTACCATGGTTCAGAATAGGTAGATATCTTCAGCACTCAGGCTCACCCAAGCCCAAACTTCTCGTTGAGAAAGGGGTGTCAATTGCATTTAGGGACCAGTTGATCCAATCCATAATTCCATAATTCCTCTTTTAGGTTTTAGAGAACAGACTGTGAGAGAATGTTCCAGGGAAAGTACAAAAAAACCCCACGAGACTAGACAAGGACATAAGCAGGGAAGATAAGGGAGAGGAGAAAAGTGCGTCCGCCTCCTCCGAGAGCCAAAGAAGTGAGGAGTGATTTGTAAACCCCCCCCCCCACATGCATACTACCCTTTAGGGCTAAGCCCCGGGTGGTATAAATGTCTGGCTCTGCCTCCGGTTTGCAGTATAGAGTAAACTTCACTGATCAACTGTTGTTGATCTGGAAATAAATAAATCAGCACATTTAACTTACACAATCCAAGTGTATGCTGAAGTGACTGTAAAGATGTAAGTCCTTTGTCTTCTTAACCAGCTCAGAGTCACACACAGTAACAACAGCCGTCTCCTTGTGTTCTTGTTTTCAGTGTATATTTCCCCTGTCAGTAATTTCCCTTGTGAATAGTGAGGAGCTTTTCTAATGCATTTGTTCCTTATCAGATTTATGTCTCCTTTTCACATTGTTTCTCTTCAAATTTGTATTTTGAATCTTTATTGTAATGCAAAAGTGGCACATTGTTGCACAATCTGAGGGCCAGAGGAGAACTACAGTACCTGTAGTTTGTTAAGTTCTTCTTAACTGTGGTCAGATAAATAATGCTGGAAAAGCATGTCACTTATCTAGATGCACAAAAGGAAGGGAGGAGGAAGTGACCAGTAGGTGGAGGGTGATTTACGTGTAGATGCTAAAGAATGACAAAAGGAAAAAGGTCAAGGGTGTGGTAGACAATACTGAGGTGACAAAAACAGGAAACTCTCCAGTTTACATCTGATTAACACGCTGACATGTAAACACTTAGGTATTATGCTTAGATGTTGTTTCCTTGAGAGTGACGTATTAATTACTTACCACACAATGGGTTCAAAGAATAGCAAGTCTGTCTTGATCATCGTCATTAATACACATCACATGTCCAGACTAGTCCCCATCCGAGAATTAGCTATAAAGCTGTGTAATCACACCTCACACACCCAAAGTGTTTCAGTTTTTTCCACAGGGCCTTTTTTTTTCGTATAACAGTTACAATACATTAAAAAAAAATTTTAATGGCACATTTTTTGAAAAAATAATACCAAAGACATTCTTGAGTCTGAAAGGTACTTTATTTTTTTTTAAATGTAAAAGTTTTTCTAATATATTATTTTTAAAATTGTAATGACGCCGAACACGGGACAAAAAAATGTGTAATTTTCAACTATTTTAGATTTTTAACAAATTTTGCACAGTTTTGTAGATATTTGAAAGCACACTTTTATGTGTGTTCCTATTTTGAAACACAAAGGGCAGGGATAGCTCAGTAGGTAGAGTCGTTGCTCCATGATCGGGAGGTCGGGGGTTTGATTCCACTGAACGGCTACCCCGAGGTATCCTTGAGCAAGGTACACATTGCTCCCTGGGTAACACATACACATTATTATTAATTGCATTAAGTAATTTCAAGCATGGAAAAACTTACACAAATTTATATCGGATGGCATTTGTTACTTACAGTTCTTTTTGTATGTATTTTCTATGCATAATTGAGAGTTCATTAGAAGGCTAACTCCATATGAGTTTGCATCACACTGAACAAAATCTTATATTAACACCTTATCTTATTCAAGTTTTATATCAAGAGAAATAAAGTGTAAGAGGATACTGAACAGAATAAACAAAATTACTGGTCAGCCTGTACCTATGTGGTAGCTTGCAAAAAGCTGACATTTGACTACAGGTTGCAAGGAACAAGCTGCAAACAAGAGAGTGTAGGCAAGGTGGAGGGAGTGGAGATGAGTGTCAGGGGGATTTGACGCAGGGAAAAGGAAGGGAAGGTCTAGAAAATGTAGTGGTTAGGAAATATAGGGCGATCGTGGCTCAGGAGTTGGGAGTAGTTGGGAGTTCGCCTTGTAATCGGAAGGGTGCCGGTTCGAGCCCCGGCTCCGACAGTCTCGGTCGTTGTGTCCTTGGGCAAGACACTTCACCCGTTGCCTACTGGTGGTGGTCAGAGGGCCTGGTGGCGCCAGTGTCCGGCAGCCTCGCCTCTGTCAGTGCGCCCCAGGGTGGCTGTGGCGACAATGTAGCTGCCATCACCAGTGTGTGAATGTGTGTGTGGATGACTGAATGTGTAAAGCGCTTTGGGGTCCTTGGGCTAGTAAAGCGCTATACAAATACAGACCATTTAAACCTGTTGTGATGTATGCTTTGGACATGGTGGCAGATTTGAAGATGTTAAGATTTTCATTGCAATGAAATGTACATGAAAGGAGAGCTTGGGCGGAGTTGTTTGGACTCAAAGGTAGAAGACAAGACAAAAAATAGTCTGAACATGTCCAGAGGTGCTATAGTGTATATATTAGGCAAAGGATGTTGAACATAAATCTGCCTGCAACAGGAAAAGAGGAAGACACCAGAGCTTCATAAATGTGGTCAAGGAAGACATGCAGAAGGTTGGTGTGACAGAGGACCCCAAAAGGTGGTAAGTAAAAAATGATTTATTATTTTTATTATTATTACATGGATTCATTATTTTATTTTGTTTACATGGCCTCCCTACAAGCCGAGCAATTACGTCTCACGGCCACAAGAGGGCAACGTTGGACGTTTGTTCTGCTGTGGCGTTTTTGCTCGTTGGCCTGTGTAGACCCGCAGGTGTGCTGCAAATTACCCAACAAAGCAAAACTCAGGCGCTCACACACAAACGCCACCAAAGCACTGATGGGTGGTGACAGTCTCATCTCACAGGATCTCCATCTACGGTGTGAAAGTCGTAAGGATGTAGGTCACTCTGCGTCTTGTTTTGATATCTCGTTTCAAGCGATAACCATCTTTGAGCTCGCACCATCAAGCACACTTGACTGTCGTGTTTTGATGACGCCATCACTGGGACTTTCCGGATACGTCACTAGGGGCTTCCGAGTTATTTAGCTAGCTCTGCCGCTGTGTTCATGTCGTTTAGCTGTGTAAACGTCGCTGCGTCGGTCTGGAGTACACAGCAAGAAGAACATGAACACCCCGAAGGCTCCTAAGAGCCACAAAGAGTGTGACTGTTGAGACTTCGTCGCCAGGAACGACGGTGTGAGAGAGGCAGAATGTCAACAACGCGGCCCCTCCTCGGAATGAGACGAGTCACCGAGCTAACGTGCCCGGAGCAGCCAGGCAGCAGGCTGCCTGCGTCCGCCGGCAGGCAGCAGCAAGAGAGCCCGACAGTGGACGAGTTTACGGTGCTGGAGGATAAAGAAGATGAGCTTAAATGCGCCAAACCGAGAGTGGAGCAGGTTTTTAAAGTAGCGTTCACCATTATCGGCTTGCTGGACCACACAGGACAGTCGCACGGCAACAAAACATTACGGCAGATATGGCTGCAGCTCAGAGGCAACAGAGAAGACGTGTCGAAGGCAAAGGTAGGATCTTAAAAACGCTTTCGCTTGCATTTCTGTGGCGAAGCCAGCAGACCAGTCTGAGAACAAGGCTGTCATTATTATTTTAAGAGCCGTCAGCTGCTGTCATTATTATTTTTAATCAAACACAGTGCTGAGTGTGCCCCTCAGTGTTGGTGCAGCTCAGAAACACGTCTGATCTTATATTTGGCAGATCACATATTAGGGTTTAAATATATTCGTCAGGTGTGCAGATGGATAGCTAGTTTAAAGTCGTAATAGTGAGCGATGTAAAAGACAACATTTATGGCATCTCATCCTTTCCATCACAGAAAATATGAATGATGAAATATGACCTATTCATTTTGCCCAGATAGCTAATGAAAGTAACACTACTCATAACGCTCATAAGATGATATCGCAATATTTACGCAGTGGTATCTTGTCAAATGTCATGACATTTGCTTTCATTAGTTTATTGTTGGACTGTGGAGTAGACAGCCACAAGCAGTTGGCCACACTGTCTGTCAGATATGTTAAACAGGCCATCTCGGTTTCACAATGATTTTTAGGTGGGGTTGGATACAATGTTTGTTAACTAGTTGCTATTTGTTTTAACCAAAACAAAGGCTGAATGCTCCCTTTCATGTGTCTGTACAGCCATGAGAAACAAATACTGAGCTATTATCAAACATGTTATTAAGGGTGGAGTCTGAAGGTTATATAAAAATACAGTACAATCACAATAGAGTTACTGTACAGGCAAGTGTGTGGGCGGCTACCTTACTACACAACCTGAAGGACAACAGGCAAAAGATGTTAGATATTAATGGGCTGCTGCTGAGAGCTCAAAGGTGTAAGAAGGTGTTTTATTTACAAGTCAAACATGAACAGCCACAACTGCAGCAGAATATCATTAGTTTAGCATTTAGTTGTTCAACGCCTGGGGCTGAGTAAACATACATAATAGCTTTTTTCTCCATCACTATTATTATTATTATTTATTCCTGTAGTTGTATGTCTAGCTTCAGAACTTTAAATATTTATTTTCAAATTGTTGTTAGTTTGTTAGTATATATATATATATATATATATATATAGTCTTTATTGTGATTGTGATTATTATTGTGATTCTCCTACTTCCAAATACTCCAGTTTTTGGCTAGGCATTGGCATGCCTGGGAATCTCCATAAAGGAAGTTATGTTATTACAGTTTTTTTTAAAATTCAGTTCCCTAAACAGTTGGCAAAGTTTGAAATTAGCACCTAATAAACTAAGTGCCAGTATAGTTTTTTCCTTAACGAAAAGAGAGGAGACGCCTTTATTCTGCATTTGCAAGTTTATTGTTTGTAGATATAATTTTAATGAGGCAGACGGCTAACTTAGCAAAACAAAACAAGAAATAACTTGCAAAAACTGGTTAAAGTCATGGATAATAACAGAGTAAAATAGCAGTTTTTAGGTTTCTAAACATTGTACATGTGAAGTTCTTGTGTGTTTGTGGGGCCATTGTGATTGTAAAATTGTAATACGTATGTAATGATCTGCTTTTTAAATGACCGTCTCATTAAATGTCAGCTTTTTTTGGATAAAAATTTAGAGTTTGTTAAAAGTTATTATAAAAAAATCAATAATAATAATAATACTTGAAAGAGCAGCGCTCTTTAGCACCACTGCTGGAGAGAGATTACTCATTGTGACTGATTTACCTCACCTGAAACCAAAGAGCTTGTTACACAGCCATCAATTTAAAAGTCATGTGATGTGTTTCTAGAGGTTTTACGGTATAATTAGTCATGCAAGGGATCTGTAAACATCTGAATCTTGATCTCAATCCGATCACTTTTGTGTGATTTCCCGGAGCATCGCTCACACTTCTGCATCTTGTGTCATGCATCTCTTTCTTTTTGGCACACTGTAACCAGCTGCTCCGAGCTCTGCCAGTCAACTGAGAAATGAATGTGGAAATGGTAATTTCACTGTGAGCCTGTTGAACTCATGATAAGAATGATGTGCAAGTCGTCAGTGGTGTCCCGCTTAACTATATTAGGTTGATGCTGGCATTTCCTCCAGTTTGGGAAATCACTACTGTTTTTCCCATGACTGCATTTCTTTTTTTCCCTTCCATAGTCCAAACATGTGATTCTGACCAGGCGTACTAGAGTCTTAGACGTCTTGTATGATTGACGTAATGTAACACACGATACTTTACCACTACTGAATGTAGAGAAAGTTAGGATCTTGGGCTTATGTTCTCTAGGAATCGACTAAGGAGCGACTGACACACAGCTAAAAGAACAGTAAACATTTATTCAAAAACAAAACCAAAAACAGTCATTCAACAGTTCACAACAGTTCCAATAGTCCATATTTGTCAGTCTGTGTATTCAGTGTTGTTGTTGTTGTTCTGAGATCTCATAAGCTTATCTGTCAAGAAGTAACGCAGTTGTCACTTCTAAGTAGGCTGGAAACCTTTCCTGCATCGCAGCCGGGGATCTGGAATCCTGGCTAGCAACTTTAGACTCCAACAAAAAAAACAACCTGCACAGGGCAGTGAACATATTTTACATGAATATCATATAACAACTTAATCAACACTAGTGACCAAATGTCTCTCACTCTTTGTATATAACGACTTAATGCAATCAATAATAAAATTAATCAAAGAACCTTAAAACAATTTCCACATCATACAAATTTAACTCAAATCTCATATTTTGTGAACAGCAGTCACATCAATCCAGTGAATTGAGAGAATGTACATTACTGTTGCACGAGGAAAGTGCAAAACGTGGTCGCAGTACTATTTAGCCAAAGACTGCTCATATTTATCATCTCATTACAATAAATAAAACTTACCTACTAGCTTCCAAAGAAATATTTCCGATTGGTTTAAAACATTCACAAGTGACGAAATAAAAAGATAATACAGCACTTAAAGGGAACACATGAAATTTACATTATACTAAGCTAATGATTAGCTAACGATTAGCTTGCTATGCTAGCGCAGTTAGTCAGCTCACCGGAAATGAACAAAAACCACAAAAACAGGTACATCGGCATCAACAAAAAGTGTCCGCGTTTCCCAACAAGCTGAAGAGTAAGATTCAATTTGTGTCTTCACACATAACCTTTTTCTTGAGCAAGGATTAAAGAAAAACTCGGTGAGTAGCTCCGACCAGCATACGTAGCCTTAGCGCTATTCTCCTTCTCTATATCGACTCAAGTTCACAAGCACTAAACAATCTTATAGTGCCACCTACTGACATTCTTTGGGAACAGCAGTTCATTTTCATGAGGCAAATTTTAGGTGGGTTACAGTAACATTTTTTTTTTTGTACAGATGCCACATTTTCTCTTTATCTTTGCAATGAGCAGATGGGAATGTTTATTCCACTGTTTGTTTGGACTCTTTCGCTAGTAAAAAGTATCCTCCAGTACCACCAGGACTGTGGTAACTGGTAGGAAGAGATGGATTAGGCTTAGATTTACATTTGGTAAATATCCATTGGAGAGGCATTAGACTTTATGTTGTTATAAGTTTGTTTTTAGTTTTCAGTGGTACTCATTAATATGTATTGAGTGTGGAAACAGAGTCTTAGTGATAAGTTTTAACATCAGGAAGTATAGCATATGCAATAACACTTCATATTTTAAAAGGTTTGTTTGGGTTGGTCACTCATGTTTAGATTCTGTGACTGGGTTACCAGTGGACAGCCTTACTAATTTTGCTTTGGCCAGTTTTGCTTATCTTGCTTTTTTTTTTTTTTGCTTTGGCCCTACCTTCATGTGTTTTAACTACCAGCTGGTTCTTATTGTCCCTGACTCTTGTCCTGGATTGCTGTTGACTGATTTCGAGATTTACTCACAGTTGGAGTGCTACTCCAACCAGGACTTAGAGCAGATAGAAAAGTGCTGAAGCTCTCTGAGACAGCAGAACAAGGAGCTGCAGTCCAAGCTTCCTGGAGATGGGGCTTGTATTTCTTCATTATGTGTAAACAAAAATACATTAAATAAATAAATAAATTTAAAAAAATGTTCAAATCTTTGCAGAAACATTTATTTCTTCATTTGAGAAAACGTGCGCTTCCTTACGCAGCACAGGCAAACACTTGTACCCTGACAGTCTCCTTTATAAATACAATCATTATTTCTACTTGTTAAAAATCTAAAGTATAAGCAGCAGTGATCTCTCAGCCTGTATAGTTTGTACACAGGGCCAAAGGAAACTCATTTTATTGGTTATTTTATTTTAAGAAGCCACACCCACATATTTATAGCCGTGCTCACTTTCAAATCTCACACCCTTTCTGTCTCTCCCACCGCATCACTGAGTCACCATACATTGCTCGTGCTGAGTCACTTCTTATCGGCAGAGAAACACTAAAAAAAATGCGAAACACTATCTGTACGAAAGTTGGCGTACCCACCTGCGCTGATTCATCCAAACAGTTGCCACAGCCAGGAGATTCCCTAAAACAGAGTTTGGTTTCATCACGTGTCACCGTAAATACCTTACAGGTGTGTGGGCACGTCAAGCATGAGACAACACTTACTGTGTGAAATATTTATATTATTTTTTTTAGTTTTTTGCTAAATATGTTAAATTAGGTCATTCTGATTGGTTCCTTTTTTTTTTTCTTTCTTTCCTAGATGAAGCAACACTGCAGTCATAATGCAGTACTCACAGCTTTGTGTTCTCCTTGTTGTGCAGGAATATGTTCGAGGACTGTGCGACCCAGAGCTGCAGAAAGAAGAGCGATACCCGGTGGATATGCACTGTATCTTTGCTGGCGCCAGGGGCCTTTTTTTGGACAGGCTCATACGGGACACAAGCGCTGAAGTTCTGGTGCAAGAGCCGGGCTGCCTGCGGCTGTTGGGTCGGGCTGAGCCCGTGGTGATGGCTCAAAGCCGAGTTCAGCAGTTCGTAGCACTGTTCCAAGTACGAGTCTTGTTATCAGACGTAGTTTCATTCTGATTCTGTAGTAGTTACGTGACTCCGGGGGGGTCATTTATATTGTGGAAAGCTGATGAATAGTTGTAAATTAAATGTGAAGATTGATGATGATGCAAATCCTTTTTGTTTTGAACTGTTGATGGGACAAAATGAAACGTAGGAAGGAATGCCGTGGGCTTTCTAGAGAAAACGACTTAACAGTCATTTGCAATTATTTAAGAAGGAGTAGTGTACAGCATGTCATACCACACACTCAAGTGTTTTTGTGTTTTGTCCAGGAGAAGCGAAGTCTACCATGTGACAAAGAACCAACAGTAAAACGAGCATTCAAGTCCTTTGTGGAGGAAAGGGATGACAAGTACACTATGGAGCTCTTGCTGCTTCCCAGTGCGCTGAAGGAGGAGTTGCTGGGACTTGTTCACACCCCTACGAACACAAACACCTCTTCTCTGGTTAGTACGTAGAGCATGACCACTGTGACCAAAGAGTTTTTGATGACAACTGCAAATCTCAAAGAGAATAAGCTGGAACTGCTGTGGGTAGTTGAGATTGCAGCCTTGTGCTATAAGATTTAATACTAAGATTTTAAAAAAGTTTCTGATGCATGACTGGTATTGTTTTGTGTTTAACCACACCTCGACCCAAAAATATACCTCTGCATTCATTGATTTGGTGTAAGCAGCTTAAGTTTACAAACTGATCTGAAGGTATGGTCAATAAGAAGAAGGTTAACTTTAAGGTCATGTGTAATAAAAGGCGTTTTTATAGTGTTATTATATTTTTATAAACTGTGTAGAATTAGCTGTTAATATCTGCTGACATTCTTCTGTCCCGGCAACAAGATGCTTCCCAGCTTTACCAGTCAGTAAGAATTTCCCCCCGTTTTTACTTAGAAAACTGGTAAGCTATAGGCATTGAGCTAAAACCAGTCTCACCCCCTCACTGCTCACTTCCATTGTGAGTGTGAAGGGGAGATTTACTAACACAGATGCTAAACATGCTGCCAGCCCTGGCTTTGGGTGGGTGGGTTATATTCAAAGTGTTTCTGAGGGATAGGAGTGTAAATAAGGATCATTGTGAATCATGCATAGTAGTCCCCCATTAACCATCTCTTTGATATGTTTAGAGAGCACAACTGGTGCTCTTAAACTTTTGTGATGATGCTGCAGAATTACAAATTTGGATCTGTCACCAAAATGTTGAATTAGTTATTATTTTATATGAAGCTTGTTTTAGTTTTAAAAAATATGAATTCAGTGTGAATTATTTATTTATCAACAAGTTAAGAGCTTCATTGTACTTTTAGGTATTTAGAAATCACGTTTTACCAACGTATGAAGTCAGAGAGAAGTTGAAGAACAAGTTGAATGTTTTTGAAAGTCACACACTGAGTACAATCGAAGACGTCATTTCTGGCATCGGGAAGAAGAACCACGTAGGGCACACTGGAAAGTACAACAGGAACGTCGGCTGTGGCGAGCATTCCAGTTTGAGAGGAACTTTTATTGTAGTTTCCTAACTGAGGCAACAACCACTGTGTTTCCTTCCCCAGACTCAGCTCAACCAGATGCTCCATCCAAGCATGTCGGAGGTCGACCAGGACCGCTCACAGAGCAGCACCCCTGTGACGGAGCTCTCCAACCGCATCCTGGACACTAGTTTTGAGGAGCGAGGGACCACGCCATCATCTCTTGGCGGAGGCAGTAAACCAGGAGGTGGAATCGGTTTAGGTCCCGAGGCAGTCCTGCATAACAGCAATCGGCCCACGCACAAGCGGCGTTCATCAGGCAGCGAGACGCGGGATACAAAGAGACAGTACTCTCTGGAGCGGAGGGAGGAGTCGCCGGAGAGAGCGAGAGAAAGGGAGCGACAGAGGGACAGAGAGGGCCGGGGGGGCAGTAGCAGCTGTAGATCCAAAACCCCCTCTGCTTCGTCGTCCCTCTCCTCAGCGAAGGCAAATACCGTATCTGGGCCCAACATGCTGGACTCTGCTGAGGGTGTCTCGGATGAGGGAGAGGCGGTCAGCCCAGAAACCAACCTCCGCTGCTTGGTCAATTTTTTCAGGTAAAGTTCACACTAGTCAAATGTTTCCAAATGAATTCCTCGGATTTATATTAGAACTGTTTGGAATTATGGTGGTCGTCTTTGGGTCTAAAGACGACCACCATAATTTGAAACGTGGTCAGTTTTTCTTTGTTTTACTTTACAGTCGAATATTACCTGGATAGGATACTGTGATGGTTTTGTTTTATTGACTAAATTAACACTCGTTGGAAGAATTATTGCTTATGAATATAATAATTAGTTGAAATCTTAACGAAGAATAGATTTTGTATTTGAACAGAGCTCACATTTGCTTATGTACATATAAGAGACCTGCTGGCTGTTGTCCTGGTTGATGAAACATTAGGTCATGACCGTATGCATTAGAGGTGGGAATCACCATACATCCCACGATACGATATTATTGCAATTTTTTAAAATATTTTGCGATATTCAGATTCTGTACATAAAGGTAAACTTTATCAATATTCATTTTCTCTAATATCAAAGTCTCACACTCAGTCTTTCTCTCATTTCAGTTTGATTGTTGACAAACTGAACGGTTTGTATTACAGTCTAGTCCAACTTAACTGAATCAACCATCTGGTACAATTATAACTATTCTGAACTATGCAGTTTATGACAACTATGCAGCCCCTTCAGCAACTGAAGAATTTGAAAGTAAATTAAAACAAAATATAATTTTACATTAAATAAAAAAGTTTTAAACTTAATTAAAATAAAACATGTCTTAAATTAAAATAAGTAAACTGTCATGTTTATTAAACACATTTGGACAGTGAAGGAATGTCAGGATTCTTGCTCAGAAAAAGGATCAACATGCTCTGAAGTCAGAGCACAAAAACCTTTTTGTAACAAAATATCGATTTCTGCTGTCCCTGTATCGATACATTATTAGCAAACAAAATATCACCATGCTACACAGTATCCATTTTTTTCCCCCACCCCTAGTATGCATACAGTACAAAAATACATTTGGATGTTCAAATTAAAGTAATACAAAGGTTCAGTGATCCAGTTGAATCGAGTGGCTAACTGTTGAGTTTCACTGTGCAGTTAGGTGCACAGTTAGTCATTTGTGGTGAGATCATAACAGAACGAGTCAACCTCACGTACCCTTTTCAGACATGCCCCTTTTCATTGATCTCTTAATGACTCCTGTCTGAATGTGCAATCCACTCAGCTTTCCCTTAAAGCCGTGATGACTAGGTGGGACATCACATAACATTTATACGTTACCTTCAACTCATAATGTTTGAATGAAGAGAGGCAGACAGCATGTCTGGGACGAGGTCACTGAACCAATTTGGAAAGTTGATTCTGTTCACCTGGACGTTTTCAGTGGGAGAAACGTTTCATCATCATCAGGTGACGTCCTCAGTCTCAGCTGACTGCAGGTTTCAATCTTATAAACAGGACATTTACGCAATGGCTGAAACCAGCACCACTGAATGAACAATGGGCTGGGGGGTCAGTTCCTTGATCATTAACATGCAAATTCTCATAACCATTGATCAACAACCACTGATCAAAGCTCATCCTGGATGATTGAGCATGCATCAAGATTTATTACATGGCACTGGATTAGATTCAGGTGGGTAAGTTATCTTAGCTCAGTAGACTCAGTAGGGTAGAGCCCCATGATCGGAAGGTCAGGGGTTCAAACACACCAAACAGCTACCCTGAGGTGCCCCTGAGCAACGTACCATCCCTACACACTGCTCCCTCAGCGCTGGATTGGCTGCCCAGTGCTTCACTGAGTGAATGGGTTAAATGCAGGGAGTAATTTCCGTACAGGAGATTAATAAAGTACACAAAACAAAAGCTCTACTGCTGAGCGGTTTGTCAGTATGAGCTGTGACAAGAAAGGTGAGCCGTGTCTGAACGACACAATCATCCCAGTGATGTTACTTGATTTGTTTGAGTTTCTCTTGACCTGGAATTGAATGGCTCTCTTTACAGCCATTAAAGACAAGCGGATGCATTATAGCCACCAGTAATGTAACATGCATCACATTTCCCCAGAACCATGGGTTACCAGCAGGAAGTGGTGGAACGTGTTGTCAAGGCAACAGGACAGACTGAAGATACCTTCCTCGTCCTTGAGAAGATCGTGGAGGAAACTAAGCGCTGTGAAGAGAGCTTGAAAGGAGGGGAAAAAGAAAGAAGACTAAACTCTGTGCGCACCTCAGACGCTCGCTCTTCATCATCCGTCTCTGCAGCCTCCTGCTTCAGAGAGGAGCTCGAGCTGAGCAGGCTGTCGGCGGACCCAGGGAGATCTAAAGAGAACATCAAGCCCCACCAGTATGGAAGCAGCAGCAATGGGCTTGGGCACAGGAGGCAGTGCAGCGGCAGCGAAACGAGCACTCAGCAGGTACTTGACAATAACTCACTTCAGCTTTACTTCTTTGTCTCACAGAGACAGACGTAGAGCCAAAGTCTAGCTGTAGCGATCCTGTCTTCACATGTGCATCTTCTATATTATTCTCTCTGCTTCTTGTTATCTTTCATCTTGTTCTCTGATACTTCACCTGAGATAACCTCTGATATCAGATATGATGCCTTTTTTAACCCGTGGCGAGGCGTTGTACACGTGCTAAACTTTGATTCGAACCTCATTTCAGGCGATCACTATTAAGAGGAGCTCAAGCGCTCAAGGAGGAGCAGGAAACTATGAGGTGATTACCATTGATGACGATGAAGACATCATCCCCACTGATACCAAAACGGCAGACAGAATGTCTCGGATGATCGCGGTGGCGCACCTCAACGCGCAGTCGGGTTCCAGGACCGACTATTTGGCACGAGGAGGCGGAGGCATCCCGCAGAGGGACTACTTGTCCCGCGGTGGGACTCAGACTTTGGGGGGATCGGTGAAGGTCGAGACCGTAACGGCACTGCGCAGCACGCCTCAGTGGCTGACGGCCACCACTGCATCCCTGGCTTCAACCACCAGTGTAGGTATTGCCCCAGTGTCCAGTCAAGAATAGTGTGTTTAACAGGTGGCACTTTGAGGTAGCATTTGTGTCTGTTGTCTTTTCACACACACACACGACAAAACAGTTATTTGAAACGCAGCACGCGCCCGCACAGCTGCGTCTGGTGGATTTATAACACCGGTGACATCACGTCTCTTTGTCTCGTCAGTCAGCTCAGCCCATCGCCCGACCCTCAGCCTCTTCCTATCAGACAATCAGCCACACGGGGTTCCACGGGGCAGCAGCACGGACGCCACCCACAAATGACCCGCCGGCCCCACCGGTGACTGGCCTGGCTCGTTTCCATCAGTCGCTGAGGACTCCCTACAAACTGAACCTGCCCAACGAGCCGGGACGCCCAGACCTCAGACACATCATCATAGACGGCAGCAACGTGGCTATGGCGTGAGTGTAAAAAGAAACTTATACTGAAAAGTCCTTTTCATGCCAAGTAAGATATTCACATTCATTAAAAACTTCATATAAGAAAACTACTGTTTGTTATATTTCAGATCCTCTCATCTGTCAGAGAATTATTATAAAAGGCACAAAGCTCTTCAGCTAACATCCTTGTTTAAATATAGGTTGTATAAAATGTCTTTTTTTTCCAAGGTTAGTTAACAAATTGGATGTTTTGATGTGTTGATGCGGGTTAGGGTTAGGGTACACCTGAGCTCCAAGCGGGTTATTTAAAAAACCCACCGTGTCCGTTTTTCACAGCACGCCTCACCGTCTTGTGAAAAACACGCTTCAGCAGTTTGTAGCTTGTTGTCTTTAGCAGCAGTTCAGCTCAGTCAGGGTTGTGCTCATTTTTTCATGCACCGCTCTCTTAAGGTCCCACAAACAGCCTTTTCTGGTTCGGCTTTGCTGCTGTGCTTGAGATCAGTGTCAGCGTGACATCTCAGCAAAGCTTTGGCTGTTGCACAGATGGCTTCACTCTATATGCTTTGGTATATAGAGGAGTTCATGGTCCAGTGCAATAAGGTTTCCAGGTGCTGTGGCAGCAAAGCAAACCTGATTATCAGCCCTCCACTTCTTAGCTGTTGCTGTGAGGTGTTTGTGCTAATTTGCAGCTTTTGGTTTTCTCCAAACGTGGTGCTGTGCATCATCTCCACTTTAGTCTCATGTGTCCAGTGGGCTTTGTTCCTGACATCTTGGTAATCATGTTGGTTCAGCTTAGATGATGCAGAATATGAGCTTGAATATGAAAAAAAGACAAATATACATATTTGTATGCCAGGATTATCCACAAGGTCCCATCAAGTACAAAGCTGTGCATGACTCGGGGAATCAGAAGATTCACCAGATGCTTCTTGTTGTAGCTGCAGCATCTTCAGGGCTGTCTATCTGAATCCCATCTGCTCCTCTGACCATTGTAAATAAGAGATGAGAGCAGAGTGAGAGTCATTTCTTTCAGAGCATTTCTTAATCATGGCTGTAAGGACAGGATGTTGTAAGTCGCTTGATGACAAATATAATATGTGTTTTGATTGGTGTCACTTCCCGCGCCTGTTTTACTCGTACCACGTTTTTCCTTTTTACTAACGAAGCTGTCCACCTTCCCACCATCATCATCATCATCAGTTAAGGTCACACCATCTCTGTCACACAATACCATCTGTTGGAGCGCGTAGGTCGCAGCTACAACTGTTGTAGGTGCACCAAAACCCTGCCCACGCAGTCACGTACTGGTATTAGTCACCATATTTGTGAGTGATTTCACGTGTGTGTGTGTGTGTGTGTGTGTGTGTGTGTGTGTGTGTGTGTGTGTGTGTGACGGAGCGAAAGCACGTGTAACGGCACAATATTGATGTGTGGGGGTGAAACCGTGGGGGTGTTTTTGAGAAGAAAGGCCCTTTCTAGTAAGAAACCTGATTATTGGATCATTCTTTATGTGTGTAACACAAACTATTGTCTTTCCTCGGAGCTCTTCCACCCTGATGACCCTCTCCTGCCCTCTCATTTTTGCAGCTACTTCCTTTGATGTTCTTACTTCATCGTCCCTTCTTACCAGAAGTATGTCTGAAGGAAACACACAAGTCAGCACTGTGACTCAGTTTTGATCATTATTGTGTTTAATAACGCAAAGTGAGCCAAAATCAATGCAGCGCTTTCCTGTACAGACACAGGAAGAGATGTTCTCGTATATTTATTGAAATAATAACACCTGCCTTAAATGACTGCAGGAATTTGAGTTTCGGGGATGAAGGCAGTGATCCTGAAGGAGGTTATTGGGTTATGTAAAGTTTTTCTCGGTGATTTTTAGATTGCATAAGCTCTTCCTGCTGTTCTCATTCATCACTTTCTCTATCAGCGGCGAGTGGAACTCCCCCTGACTTTGCACTTTCGGCTCTGACCACAAGCTGAAGTTTATCTTGTTGTGCAGTGTCCGTGTGCGCTCTCTGCCTCGACGCTGTGCATCTGCAAGACGTCTGAGACGATGGGCTTATCAGCTGTGAGCGTCCGCCCGAGTACGAAGAGCCATGTTGTGACATACGGGGCACTTTCTCACAGCGTTTTTGGCGTTATTACAAGAATGATATTACTGAGATATTAATAAGAATATTATAATGGCACCATTACATTAAGAGTTCAGGTAGACATGAAATTTCATAGTGAAAAGTTTCCACAGTTCTCGTGTTTTCAGGAACTCGCTCTGTGAAGTCTCTACAATCAAAGATGAATTATCACGTCGATGTTAAAAACAGGTCTGCTGGTGTTTGGCAGAGTGTACAGACGGATGTCGTTGCCACTTTCTACCTTTAGCTTGTTGCATCATTATTTTATCTGTTTATTTATTTTCTCTGCTTTAACTGCAGCACATGTAAGACTAGATCTCCGTTACCATAGTAACTCCGTATACAGGGAAGTAGGAGGGCGGACAAAACCGGAATTCACATGATGGGAAAAAAAGAATGAACAGAAGCTTCATTCATAAAGCAGCATTTAATTATTTCCTCAAGAACATCAGCTTTCCAAAACAGGAATCTGCAGTTCCAGTCTAGTTTTCCCTGTTTCATACTTTATTAGCTGCTGTTTTAGTCGTACATTCAGTTCTTAGTGAAGAAAAGGGGAACTTGTGCCTGTTTTTTATATCAAACAGGGGTCACAGAAGCCTTATACACGACTACTGTAAGATTGTAACATTTCCTCTGAAAATAACCACGTGCACGAGATTTCCCCCAAACATAAAAACCCACTGAGGGGCTGTCAGCGCTGACGTGTGCGCCGTTTCTCCTGAGGTGGTGATTGTTGAGGTGTACGAGTGACGCAGGATTAGATTTCACTGAACAAAGGGCCAACAAGGCCAATATTTAAAAATACCTCCGTGGCTGATAAGATTTCTGGGTCTGTGGATTTCAGCGAGAGAAGCCAACTTCCTGCCGCTGTCAGGGAGTTTCTCGTGTCTGCTGCCGTGTGCTGCTTTTGTTGTTCTGTGGTTTTCTGCGTCCTAGCGACCGATGTTGTATTACAGCTATCTGACGTGCGCATATGGAGGTCGCGCACGTCATCGACAACAATCTGGGTCAGCTGACGTTGCGCCCTGTGTCATGTATTTGTTTGTTTATTAATGAATTCCCCGGTTTTGCCCACACATCACCTGAAATGTGTTTACATGTGTTTGTGTTTCCTTTAGTTGACTCGGAGATCCTCGTCCTGTGGACATGTTCACGCTCTTATTTCTCTCTGTGCTTTCCATTTTTTGAACGCTCGTGGAGGGAACAAGGAGCATCTGTAGTTTAATATGTGGCACTTCCTCACACGTGGACACCCTTATTCCCGAGCCTCATTACTGTCCATTACTTATGTTTTTATGAGTTTTTAGGAGTTGTCTTCTCCAGTTAACTGTGTCCTCCTTCTCGTCCTCACTTCTGCAGTCATGGCCTTCATCGGTTCTTCTCCTGCCGTGGTATAGCACTAGCAGTGGAGACATTTTGGAAGAGAGGACACAGGGAAATCACAGTCTTTGTCCCCCAGTGGCGTCAAAAGAGGGATCGACTAACAACAGGTACGACAGGTCTGCACAGGCCAGTCTTCACATGTGTATTAAAATATTTTAACAATCTGTTTGTCTTTCCTTTGGTCCTTTGTTGTCTTGGAGACACAGCCACAAAAAAGCATCAGCAGGCTTTTGATTGTTACGTGGGTATTCGATTTATTTACAGTTCATTCACTTGTGATGAATCAAATAGAAATATTAAAACGGGTTGCTTTCGTATCAATCACCTCCACCCTTTGCTCACTCCTCATGCCACGGCCATTCTCGTCCATAATCTTATCTCTGAATTGATTACTGTAACTCACTGTTATTTGGCCTCACACAAAAATCCATCAACAAGCTCCAACGTGTCCAGAATTCTGCTGCCGGTATTATTACTTCCTCTGCCCACCACATCCCGGTACCTCAGAGCTTCATCTTCTCTTTCTCTCTCTGTTCCTTCCTGTCTGATTGCAATGGGGGCGGGGCTTTTAGTTGCTCTGCCCCTCGACTTTGGAATTCCTCACCCCCTGACCTCAGAAACATTTCTCACCCCCTGACCTCAGAAACATTTCTCACCCCCTGACCTCAGAAACATTTCTCACCCCCTGACCTCAGAAACATTTCTCACCCCTGACCTCAGAAACATTACTCACCCCCTGACCTCAGAAACATTTCTCACCCCCTGACCTCAGAAACATTTCTCACCCCCCTGACCTCAGAAACATTACTCACCCCCTGACCTCAGAAACATTTCTCACCCCCTGACCTCAGAAACATTACTCACCCCTGACCTCAGAAACATTTCTCACCCCCTGACCTCAGAAACATTTCTCACCCCCTGACCTCAGAAACATTTCTCACCCCCTGACCTCAGAAACATTACTCACCCCTGACCTTAGAAACATTACTCACCCCTGACCTCAGAAACATTTCTCACCCCCCTGACCTCAGAAACATTACTCCCCCCTGACCTCAGAAACATTACTCACCCCCTGACCTCAGAAACATTTCTCACCCCCTGACCTCAGAAACATTTCTCACCCCCCTGACCTCAGAAACATTACTCACCCCCTGACCTCAGAAACATTACTCACCCCTGACCTCAGAAACATTTCTCACCCCCTGACCTCAGAAACATTTCTCACCCCCTGACCTCAGAAACATTTCTCACCCCCTGACCTCAGAAACATTTCTCACCCCCTGACCTCAGAAACATTTCTCACCCCCTGACCTCAGAAACATTACTCACCCCTGACCTCAGAAACATTTCTCACCCCCTGACCTCAGAAACATTTCTCACCCCCTGACCTCAGAAACATTTCTCACCCCCTGACCTCAGAAACATTTCTCACCCCCTGACCTCAGAAACATTTCTCACCCCTGACCTCAGAAACATTTCTCAGAAACATTACTCCCCCCTGACCTCAGAAACATTACTCACCCCTGACCTCAGAAACATTTCTCAGAAACATTACTCCCCCCTGACCTCAGAAACATTACTCACCCCTGACCTCAGAAACATTTCTCACCCCCTGACCTCAGAAACATTTCTCACCCCCTGACCTCAGAAACATTACTCACCCCCTGACCTCAGAAACATTTCTCACCCCCTGACCTCAGAAACATTACTCACCCCTGACCTCAGAAACATTTCTCACCCCCTGACCTCAGAAACATTTCTCACCCCCTGACCTCAGAAACATTTCTCACCCCCTGACCTCAGAAACATTACTCACCCCCTGACCTCAGAAACATTTCTCACCCCCTGACCTCAGAAACATTTCTCACCCCCCTGACCTCAGAAACATTACTCACCCCCCGACCTCAGAAACATTACTCACCCCCCGACCTCAGAAACATTACTCACCCCTGACCTCAGAAACATTTCTCACCCCCTGACCTCAGAAACATTTCTCACCCCCTGACCTCAGAAACATTACTCACCCCCTGACCTCAGAAACATTACTCACCCCCCTGACCTCAGAAACATTACTCACCCCCTGACCTCAGAAACATTTCTCACCCCCTGACCTCAGAAACATTTCTCACCCCCCTGACCTCAGAAACATTACTCACCCCCTGACCTCAGAAACATTACTCACCCCTGACCTCAGAAACATTACTCACCCCCTGACCTCAGAAACATTTCTCACCCCCTGACCTCAGAAACATTTCTCACCCCCTGACCTCAGAAACATTACTCACCCCCTGACCTCAGAAACATTACTCACCCCCTGACCTCAGAAACATTTCTCACCCCCTGACCTCAGAAACATTTCTCACCCCCTGACCTCAGAAACATTTCTCACCCCTGACCTCAGAAACATTACTCACCCCCTGACCTCAGAAACATTTCTCACCCCCTGACCTCAGAAACATTTCTCACCCCCCTGACCTCAGAAACATTACTCACCCCCTGACCTCAGAAACATTTCTCACCCCCTGACCTCAGAAACATTACTCACCCCTGACCTCAGAAACATTTCTCACCCCCTGACCTCAGAAACATTTCTCACCCCCTGACCTCAGAAACATTTCTCACCCCCTGACCTCAGAAACATTACTCACCCCTGACCTTAGAAACATTACTCACCCCTGACCTCAGAAACATTTCTCACCCCCCTGACCTCAGAAACATTACTCCCCCCTGACCTCAGAAACATTACTCACCCCCTGACCTCAGAAACATTTCTCACCCCCTGACCTCAGAAACATTTCTCACCCCCCTGACCTCAGAAACATTACTCACCCCCTGACCTCAGAAACATTACTCACCCCTGACCTCAGAAACATTTCTCACCCCCTGACCTCAGAAACATTTCTCACCCCCTGACCTCAGAAACATTTCTCACCCCCTGACCTCAGAAACATTTCTCACCCCCTGACCTCAGAAACATTTCTCACCCCCTGACCTCAGAAACATTACTCACCCCTGACCTCAGAAACATTTCTCACCCCCTGACCTCAGAAACATTTCTCACCCCCTGACCTCAGAAACATTTCTCACCCCCTGACCTCAGAAACATTTCTCACCCCCTGACCTCAGAAACATTTCTCACCCCCTGACCTCAGAAACATTACTCACCCCTGACCTCAGAAACATTTCTCAGAAACATTACTCCCCCCTGACCTCAGAAACATTACTCACCCCTGACCTCAGAAACATTTCTCAGAAACATTACTCCCCCCTGACCTCAGAAACATTACTCACCCCTGACCTCAGAAACATTTCTCACCCCCTGACCTCAGAAACATTACTCACCCCCTGACCTCAGAAACATTACTCACCCCCTGACCTCAGAAACATTTCTCACCCCCTGACCTCAGAAACATTTCTCACCCCCCTGACCTCAGAAACATTACTCACCCCCCGACCTCAGAAACATTACTCACCCCCCGACCTCAGAAACATTACTCACCCCTGACCTCAGAAACATTTCTCACCCCCTGACCTCAGAAACATTTCTCACCCCCTGACCTCAGAAACATTACTCACCCCCTGACCTCAGAAACATTACTCACCCCCTGACCTCAGAAACATTTCTCACCCCCTGACCTCAGAAACATTTCTCACCCCCTGACCTCAGAAACATTACTCACCCCCTGACCTCAGAAACATTACTCACCCCCTGACCTCAGAAACATTTCTCACCCCCTGACCTCAGAAACATTACTCACCCCCCTGACCTCAGAAACATTACTCACCCCCCGACCTCAGAAACATTACTCACCCCCTGACCTCAGAAATATTAGTTCATTCCCCTTTTTAAGTCCACACTCAAAACTCATCTGTTTAAAATTACTTATGTTTGAACTAGGGATGCACCGATCCCGATACCAGTATCGGCCCCGATACCGATACCAGTATCGGCCCCGATACCGATACCTGTAAAATGTGTATGTACTCATACTCGTAAAGTTAACCGATACCATGAACCGATACCAACTTATTTCATTAATCAGAGGGTGGATTGTCATTTTTGTTGTAGTTTTTTAGATTGGCCACTAGGGGGACATCCCGCGCTAAACAGGCACAGGGTTAGACGAGTGAGACTGGCGGCTCCAGATAAAATAGAGAAACTGGAGGCTGCTGTAGCTAGGCTAAACAAAATGTCAGCAGTGTGGAACAGCCAACTTTAACTCAGGTTTTGGAAAAGCGAAGAAAAATGTCAAGAGAAAATCCACGAGCAGTTAAAATAACAGAGGCTCGACTCATTTTATCGCTCTGGATGACCAGCCAATGCCGGCCGTGGAAAACATAGGATTGAACCGTCTTCTCAGCATACTCGAGCCGCGATATGAAATAATAAATAAACAGAAGTGTTTATTTATTATTCTGAAAGCTCGAGACAGTGCCAATAGTTCAGTGATATTTTGTTAAATTACAATGTGGAGACTCTGCAATAATTTAACAGAAGTGCTTATTTTTCACTTGAAATTTTTTTGTGGTCATTTTTATTAAGATTTTATTTTTTATCGGCAGAGAATAAAATAAAACCTGTCTTCCAATTTATTGCATTTGTGTGTGTGTGTGCGTGTGTGTGTGTGTGGTAGAAGTATCGGTTTTTGTACTCTGTATCGGCAAGTACTCAGATCCAAGTATCGGTATCGTATCGGTTTGAAAAAATTGGTATCGTTGCATCCCTAGTTTGAACCTCTGTATGCTCCTAACTTTTATCTGTTATTCTTATTATTGTGTATATTTCCAGTTTTTGTGTTTTTATCTGTTGTACAGTGTCCTTGGGTGCTTTGAAAGGCGCTGTTTTTAAGTAAAATGTATTATTATTATTAGTAGTAGAAACACAAACACTCTGCACTTAACACAGCTGAAGGTGATATCAGCAGCAGTCCTTCTGGAGCAACTGTTTGGGTTTTCGTCTTGCGGGTCGTTGTGTACGGGAACCAAACAAACCTGTTACACGTGTGTGTGTTCACTTTGTCGTCATTGTTTTTACTGACACAGCCGGCGGTGTTTTCTTACAGAGCAACATTTTCTAAACCAGCTAGAAGACCTGAGGCTGCTCTCGTTCACCCCCTCCAGGGAAGTCTGTGGCCAGAGGATATCCTCGCACGATGACAGGTACACCCTGCAAACACTTCATATCTAAGGGCACAGAGACGGATGGACAAAGACCGAATAACTGAATCGCTCGGTTGTTGAAAGTTCCCTTGTGTGTGTTCGCTCCCACCCTGCTGACCTCCATCTGTATCTTTCTAATAGACGACTAGAAGATACATGTGCAGATATATGATGATGTTTTGAAGCCCAGATCATTCATCATAAAACTGACCAGCACCTTCTCCACATATAATATTTTTGAACACGAGGAAAAGTGTCCTTTTTTTTCCTCCCCGTCAGATTCATGCTCCACCTGGCAGAAAAAACAGACGGGATCATCGTAACCAATGACAACCTGAGGGATTTTGTCGACACCTCGGACACCTGGCGTAGGATCATTCAAGAGAGGTGATTGTTGTGTACACAGCTCAGTGAGTCATTCACTTACGTGTTGCCTAACATGGCACCGGAAAGTCCACACAGGAGCAACGTTAAGATTGAAGTTCTATTTAAAACCATTTTATTTACATTTCCTATCAATCAGCGAGTCCTTTATAGGAAAAGGAGAATTCATGTGTGTGCAGGAAACTAAACGGGTACAGGCACCAATCAAAAGATCCAGTTTTGGTGACTAATAGTGAATAATGCACTTTATTACTCCTTAATGAGAATTTCATATCGCTACATCAGTTAAAGCAACGTATTTAATTTGGCTAAGAGACGTCTTTAAATGATTGATCTTTGAACACCCACATCGTGTCCTTCACATGTTTTTTGACACGCAGGAGAACCGTTGAAAAAGTATTAAGGAAAATAAATCCGTTGATATCAACCATTCACACTCTGCTGTATCTGCAGGGTGTTGTGAACCACTCAGACTTACTTATATGGTGATAAATACAGAAATTACTCTCAGCGCACCTAGTTTTATTGTAGTAAGGCTACGATAAAATAAATGCAAACTGAATAAATATATTGAAACTTTATATACATCAGTGATGACAAAGAGTGTTTGTATTGAAAGTAGCTATGTAACATTTTCCAT
Source organism: Neolamprologus multifasciatus (assembly GCF_963576455.1). Classification (NCBI taxonomy): domain Eukaryota; kingdom Metazoa; phylum Chordata; class Actinopteri; order Cichliformes; family Cichlidae; genus Neolamprologus; species Neolamprologus multifasciatus. The sequence goes on from NC_140445.1 coordinate 67,469,964, forward strand.
GACTTCTATCATACTCCACCACAGCCCATATGAAGGGCTAAATGTATGAGACTGTGGGATTGTGTCGCCCCCTGTTGGTCAGTGTCTCAGACCCCCTTTGCACAGGAAACCACTGTGCAAGTTGGTCTGACGCCATCCGGCGCTGCTGTCATGGGTTAATTCCTGGTTGTGACTGCTTCACACAGAGAGCGGCGTTCCCACGTACACAAACTCTGTTTATTTAAGGCTGTTTTGTTCAGGCTGACGAGTTCAGCCTGCACCAGGGGTAAAATTAGCTTAGCTTATAATTCCATGACAACAATCTCACAAACTGTAAAGTTTTTATTTCAAACTGGTTTAATAAACATGGTACTGGAGGGGAGACTCATCACTGACTTTAACCATCATTTCCACATACCTGTAAACATACTGTGACTCAGTCAATAGTTCTTCATCAACAAACAACAAAGCTCTTAACATTTTTAAATAATTTTCACAGACTAATTCTTTTTAAAACTTTTTTTGGGGAAAACAGACATTTGTACCCAAATCAGTAGACTTTCATGGAAAACGCTTGTCAGCAACAATATGAAGTCATTTCTAGGAAGGTATGAGCAAAGAACCGGAAAGTGTGTCTTCCTTTGTATTGTTCTGCATCGCCATCCTGGTGCATTGATGATCTTGTCTTAACTCCAGAGTACTTTCCAGCTTTTGTAGTGATGTTAAAATTTCAAGAATAAAATGTAGTTATTTGAAATCAGCAATTGAACATGTAGTTTGTCAACAGTAAGAATGTAAAAGCTGCAGAAAAAACAACACAGTGTGGGTTCAGAAAGCGCCCACTAGAGTTTCAGAACAGTTACAGTTTGTGAATTTGTCCACTTTGACCGCAGATTGCTTCAGTTTACTTTTGTGGAGGACCACTTCATGATCCCCGATGACCCTCTGGGAAAGGACGGCCCTCACCTTGACATCTTCCTACGTAAAGACAGCTGGTGTGTGGTGAAATACTGAGGCCTTGTCGGGTCAGTGTTGGTTACTGTGCGCTGCTCCTTCTTACACCCTCTTTCTCTTCCTGTCAGGAGAGCTCCGGGCACGCCTCCGCCTCTCAGACCCCCGGACCTCCGGCCTCCCTCACAGCAGCAGCCAGTTTACGTGCAAGCTGTTCACTCTGCCCCGCGGACCCCCACCTCCCTGACGGCCCACGCCACTGCGCACTGGCCCCACTCCGGGCCCCCAGAATGGCACCCACCTCGCCGGTCTCCCTCACCCTCTCCCTCACCTCCGCCCCAGCGGTCGCCGGGGGAGACGTCAGAGCTGAAGAGAAAACTGTACGACATCTTCCCCGACCAGAAGCAGCGGATCGACCGCATCCTCAGCGACAACCCGTACATGAGAGACCTGAACGCCCTTTCTGGGTTGCTGCTCGGATAAAGAACTCTCAGTTAAGACGATCAGCAGATATACGCGCAGTGCATACAGACGCAAGGATATATATAAAAATAATTTATTTTACCATCTCTTCCAGCTTGGAGGACTTTTTCTTTAATTATTTTTATTTTTCATCGAGACTGATCGTCAAACTAGCTGCTACTGTTGAAACCCATCGTTTGGGACGATCTACTTTTTCTCTCCTTCACTTTCAGGTCGATTAAGGTCGACAGCACCGGTGTCTGCGTCACCAAAATGTTAAAAGTTACCACATTCGTCAAACAAGAAAAGTCTCTAGGTAATCATTTCTTTGTTTCTCGACAACAGTCCAGAGATTCCATGAATGTGGGACCAGCACTGGGCGCGCTCTTTCTGGACCGTGGCACCAGCTCAGCGCACGACCGGTTTCCTCTCCCGAACTTTGCTGACTTCTTAATACAGACTCTCAGCTTGTTCTCCAGCTTTATGTTGAGACACGTGTGACGCTGGCAGGTTTTTGCATGTTTTGAAACTTTCAGCAAAGCATTTTTTTTCTTTTTCCACTGTCAAGCAGTACCAGGCTACAAACCTAACATCGGTTTGTGCAGTTCGGAGTCGTTCAATATTAACACGGGAAGTTTAAAAGAACACTTTGTTTTCGTTTGCAGTGCATCTGTTGGAATTGCGTTTTAATTGAGACAGCCAGAATTTCAGGAAGCATGAGATCAGTCGGATGAAAGTATAAAGTGAATAGAAATCCCCAAAAGCAGTAGCTGGTCAAAAGTTAAGCAGGAAATTACATCAAAGCTTCTGTTTTGGCAGCTGAGCACATCAAAGAAACACCCTTAGGCGTGCTCGTGGCCAACATTTAGAGGCTGTTGTTCACAAGCAGTTTCTCCGAGTTACGATATGGGTGCATATTCAAGCTGAATTTAAACAACTACCAAAAAACGTTTCTAGTTAATTTAACCAGCCCCTCCCAACTCTACCTTCTCAAACCCAGTTTTAGATGCTTTCCCCCCTTCAAAGGTAGACCATTATACACTGTTTTATCTCATTGGTGATTTTTCTTTTTCATATGATATTTGCAGAAAGTCCCTTCTCTCATAGTTCTGTGTTCTTTCTCAAAGCTGCACTTTATAAATGATCTCTGAAGAAAACCTGAATTTGCTGCTCTGATGATCAAAGTGACGTTACTTCCCAAACTGACCCGCTCTGGGTTAAAAGTTTCTGTCTGTAGCCGACACGTGTCAGTTGTCTGACCTTGAATGGAAACAAACACTAAAACAGTTTAGACTTACCCTTTGAAAATTAATTTGCATTTAAAATGACGGATCATAAGTTTGCTCATAAAAAATAGTGTTAAGATGACATAGTTTAAGTTACAGATGTACCGCAATGAAGGCTGCAGCGGTTTCACCCTTACCCGGAGCTGCAGCTTGCATATTTAATGTGCATCTGATTTTGTAACATACAAACATTTCATCTTGTGAGAAAAGAATCTCTGCACAAAAACTTCACAAGGTGTCAAAAATAACTTTTGTTTGTACTTGCTCTGTTGTTATCGTAAGGATTACTGAAGGATTTCTTTTCTCTTGTATTATAATTCTTTTGTGTATATTGATTTCATTTTTGTAAATATGCACATTTTTGGCTACAGTGCACATATGGTTCTATGTATGTGGAAGAAGAATAAAATGCAGCATTCTCCATAGAAAAATGGGCAAACTTGCTTTGTTTTTCATCACGGGTTAAAGATGAACTCTTATGTCTGCTTACTTTAAATGTCTTAAATATTGTACAAGAAGGCTCATCGCCTCAAACACACCAAGAATGTGAGAAGTTTTTGAGAGATCTCTTTCGGGGTGATAACAGAGCGAAACCTAAACCCAGGTTGAAAATATTGTTTCAGTTGCTTTTAATTATGATATTTACATACTAAGATAAAATTAAAAATGAATTTTTTTTCTATAGCAACCACCCTGAGGAGGCACTGATTCTATTGCTTTTAAGACTGGGACAAATACCATATTTTTGCTACATATGGCAGCAATTCAGTGCATTTAGGTATAGTCAGGATGGCCTGCTGAAGTTGGTAAATGCATTTGTATAGCACTTTTCTAGTCCTTAAGGACCCCAAAGCGCTTTACACTACATTCAGTCATTCACCCATTCACACTCACATTCACACACTGGTGATGGCAGCTACATTGTAGCCACAGCTGCCCTGGGGCGCACTGACAGAGGCGAGGCTGCCGGACACTGGCGCCACCGGGCCCTCTGACCACCACCAGTAGTAGTCTCTTGCCCAAGGATATTTGGCATATCCAGGAGGCAGCCTGGGATCGAACCACCGACCTTCTGATTAGTGGCTGACCTGCTCTGCCACCTGAGCTACAGCCACCCAGAACTGTGATTTTAAGCTGCTTTGTGGCACGGTTGTTGGTGCTAGACCGCCTGACCTTAATTGTTCCTGTCTCACTGGGAATCGTCTGAAAGAAGAAAATATCCAGTCAGGACGTCACACAGGGGGCCACTCTCGTCAGCTTAGAACAGGAAACTGATGAGACTCCATTTCTGCTGCGACATGAGCGAACAGGCCAATTCTGACTTGTATCAGCAGTTCAGGCTGGTGGTGTAATTATTCTTCTTTTGGCTGCTCACTCTAGGAGTCGTCACATCACAACCCTATTCCTTGTATCATTTTCTGGCTCAGGAGATGTAGTGGGTCGTCTGCCAATTGGAAAATCAGTGATGCGCTCCCCAGCTTCTCCAGTCTGTCAAGATACCGCGTTGCCCTTAAGTGTGAGCTTCTGGGCATGCTCCTGATGAGATGCAGGCTGGTGTTCCCTCCCAGACCTGCATCAGACCATCCTACTCCTACAGTCTTCTGCGCTACTTGACAGCATCCATTGTACCAACAGCTTGTGCTCCTGCAGCTGCACAGAACTATTCCTGTTTCTTACTGCCTGCGCGACCTACCTGTCTGACCTCAAAGGCTGCCCTACATCCACAAACCCACTTAACAATGAGAAACTAAGGAGGCCACCAGATGCATTAAGGGCAGTATCACAGGGCTGTACTAGAACTGCTTTTTTTAATTCCACCACTCAGATGTTTAAATATCTGAGTGAACAGATTTTTTTCTCCATTAAATGGCATTGTGTTTGAAGATCTTGCATTGAATTATAAATCACATCAGTGCATATGTTAAACACGTTACCCTAAGCCCACTGTCATGATCTTCCATTGCCTCCACTGTCTGGCACAAAGCTTCAGTCAGTGTCAGGCAGCAGGTCTCAGAGTTTGCTGTAAGCTTTGCATTTCCCTACTTTTCTGGCTAACATCTGTCACAGCTGGTTTACTCCCAGGGGAGCAGTGATGCCTGCCTGGGGTGCAGACGTGGCTTGGAGGGATTTCACGCCAATTGGCCGTCTCTCCCGCCAGTAGGTCTTTTTGTTTCACGATTCAGCATCGTGGGGGCGACCTAGCTAAACAATGTGCTGCCAACGCTCTTACCTGCATTTCTTCCTGCTCTGTGACCACTCCTGACAGTTATGAGACACCTGTAATGACAACAGACCTGAAACAGACATTGTATTTTATGTTGTTCATGTAAAACTGTTCGCTGTAGATCTGAAAAGTTTTTAAATGAACCGATTGTCGGGAAGATCAGCTTTTACTATTACAACGAATTTTATTCCATTTCACGATGGCCACAATCTTTTAAAAATTGTATTTCACCTACCCCCATCATGTTTTAGTGTTTCTTCTCCTAATCAAAATTCCAGTTTTGTTTTAAATGTTTTGGCTTTTTGCTTCATGCTGATATTGAAATATTTTTACCTGAACACCCTTCACAAATCTTAAGCTCAACAACAACCTGGAAAACTGGGAAAGAAAACAAGCTTCCAAAATGCTGAAATGAAGGTTTACAACAGGAAGACCAATCTAATAAAAAGTCAAACAGGAGCATCCACTGAACTGGATGTTCCTTACATTCATTTCTTTGCTTGTCAAAAAACGGAGGTACTGTCAGTTTTACAGTTATTGTCGTGTTGAATCCAAAAGCCTCAGAGAAAAAGAAAAAAAAGAATGAAGAAAAGCACAGAGTATGAAAAAGATAGATTTATTTAATGACAAATTAAAACAGAAGTGGAGGACTTCAGGGAGAGCAGCAACATTACTGAGACTCCACATGAGGAGAAATGGAGAGATGATTGGCTTGAACTCCCTCAATCCTTGAACAAAACAAACAAAACAAAAGGGCTCGAGGGGAAAGACTTACCACACAAATGAGAGGACAGCGGGACAAATAAATGAAGAGGAAATAAAATAAAGCAACCCAACTCTGGAAGAAAAGAAACCTTCAGAAGAACGACAACTTGTTTTTTTTTTTTTCCTTTAAACTACAAACACTGAAGTTTAGCCACAACTTTTACAATTGCCTTTTAATGGTTGTTTTTAAAATTCAATACAAAAACCAATAATTGTCATAATCTCCATGTAATAATAACAATAGCAACATTGTAACGGTAGAAACTGTCCCTCATTCCTTGTTGGGTGATCAGTCAATCGGTGAGACAGAGAAACGAGGCCGAGCACAAACGAAAGAGACGTGAGAAAACGAGCAGGTTTTCAGCAAAGACAGTGCACACGCGCGCACACACAAAAATAAAATAAAATAAAAAACACTAATAGTTCCAAAGAAATAGACTTGAGAAATAATAATTCTTCCAACTGAAATGCAGTGTTTAGGTTTTTTCCTCCTTGTTCTAAAAACAAAAAAACAAAAAGGACCCCTTTGTTCCTCGGTCAATTTATTACACCTGCACACAGAGCCTGTAATGCAAAGAGCAATGTGCGTTTGGCATGTCAGAAAGCCGTTGATGTGTCCACTTTGAAAATAAAACTTCAAAATTAGAAAAGTAAAACTCCAGGGCTGACGTAGCTGAGGGCCTTCTTACATCCAACCAGTATGACAGCAAAGTTTAATAATTGATGATGACAGTCAACAATTTAATAACAAGCATCCGATGCGCAATCTTTAGCTTTGGGGGGAGGAACCGGTGTGGAGCAGAAGGAAGCAAAACGAGCTCGCGCAGTTGTAGTAATCCCGGGACCCTTTACACAGATCCAAGCTTCTTTTCCTGGACGTTACTCGGGGATTGGGGTGCTACAGCCGTTCATGTCTGTGAGTGATGATCCCCAGTCACAGGTGAAGATACATTTTAGATAAAGATTTTTAGGGACTCGGGGTTCCAGTTTGAAACAGTCAATAGCAGCCGCAGCCATAGCCCTGCGAGGGTGGGGAGCGTGGGAACCGTTCCAGTCCGAGTGAGGGAAAGTGTGGGGGGACTTGAGGGGTACTGAGGTGGATTACAAACAGGAAGTGCTAGCTGTCCTGCAAGCACTCCAGCACTGACCAGGAGTCCGTTTTGAACTATAGCTTGATCCTTCAAGTCAGGGACCGGAGCCCCTTCCACGTTCCGCTCGGGAAGAGTCGTAGTGTCTGAAGTGTGTCTGTGTGTGTGAGAGTGAGAGAGCGATGAGAACGAGCGGTGAGAAATCACTCCAAGACGGGGGACACGTGGCCAGGAAAGGAGTTTGACGGCTTGTGTCCGCGTTTATGACCAACAGAGGGCGAGGCCCCACGTGGGTGCACGGGTCTCACGTATGTGTTTCCAAGTCTATAGCCGTCACTACACAGTTATGCTATTTTGTTTCATTTCCTCCACTCATCCATCCAAACATTCAGCCATCCATTCCCCCCCAGGCCTCCATGGCTGCCTAATTAGACAGTCCAAATTCATGTCTGAAGGAGTGAGGCAGAGAGGGGCGGGGCACTGCGAGGTCTCCCCTCTAATAAAAAAAGAAAACAAAGAAAAAAATGCCCCCTAACAATATGTAACTTCTTGTTTTTTTAAATCCTCTTCAAAGTTTTTAGCACATGGAGATGGTGACGTTGATTCCCAGGTTGCCGTTCTCAGCAAACAGCTGTGCGATGGATGTGTCGAACACCAGGCAGTCGCTGTTCATGATAGCTGTGGCGATGCCCTCGTGGATGGAGCGTGGCGTGGCCTCCCAGGTCAGACGACGCCGGTGCCCGTTGAGCTCCAGTCGGTAGGCGAAGTTCTCGGCCTGCTTGCGAGTCCCAATGAGCTGCACGATGGCAAAGAACTGCTGGTGTCCGTCGTACTTCTCCTGCTTCTCCAGCACGAGCATGAAGTGGAAGCCGAAGCACGACTGCATCATTACCCAGTCCACCGCACCGGGCAGGTTGATATCTGTGGCCAGGAACACGATGTCCTCCCCCTGGACGGACACACAAAGAGGGTTAATCATCTTTAATCGTCAGCCTGAAGTTAACACCCGACGCTGCTCAAATAAAGATCTTTTACATCATCATGATCTCAAAATAAATACATGTTATAAAACAAGCCGCAAAAGGAACAAGCTGTTGTTCTCATGTTAAACGCAATTTTCTGGAATAATATGGCAATTATTTGACAAAGCAGTTTGCTCATGATACCAACCACACCGTTATGAGACCTCGACCACTGGAAAGTTCAAAGGTCTGCCAGACCGCGACTTTCGGACTCGGGAGACTGAGAAACACATTAAAGTTGTCTTTTTGAAAGGGGTTGTGATTTGCACTGCACTTGTCATCCGGCTGTCTTGCTGCAGGCTGACTTTTAGCATAACAGTAAAGAACAAGCAGAGACAGTCTCCATCAGTTGTTTGAGCACGTGCGACCCCCACCTTTTGCACAATGGACACGTCGACTCATTGCTAACATCAAACCATCTTAAATTCTCAAGACCAAGTAAGATATGAGCCACTGAGTAGCCATTAGTGTTGTCTTGCAGTCCAACCTTACGGCTTTAAAAACAAATTTCTAAGACAATCCCACAAATGAAAAGGCTAAACCACTTTCAACAAAAAAAGAGCAGTACTGTAGCACTGCTGGCTCCAGTAGCATCTTTAATACGTCAGTGTTGCCAGATAAGATCATCATGGATGTTCTCGTTGTAGGGGCAAAGATCCTCCATGGTTTCAGAACAGATCATACAACTATATGTACAAGCCACTCAGGCTTTGCATGACATCAGTGAGAGAAGATTTCCTTATGTGGTGATCTCAGGCACACCGCTTCAGCTGTGAGCACAAAAGCTCACCTGTTGCCAGAGAAGCTCCGCCCACCTAGCAGTGGTGTAAACTATTGGAGTGTTCCTTCAATTTCAAAGTAATCATGTATTAAAATGAACATATTCTGCAGGCTATAACAACTCATTTGTAAATTAACACACATTTACACAGCATGTTGTTTCCTTTGATGTCCAGCAGAGGGCACACTCAAAATTACCCATCAGCTTAGTGGGATGGAATATGAAATGTTTTCCATGTTTCCACTTCATTTGAACAAACTCTACGCTGTTTATTCAGACTTTCATTTCTAGTTTATTTCTAAGAGTTTATTTCTAAGTCACAAACTTAATTGCAAACCCTGCACGATCCATGTTTAAATAGCATCGATTCAGATAGTCTTCAAAGTGTCTCATCCTCACTTAGTAAAAATGGCACACACCTTTAGGAGCATGCTTTGTGGAAGAAACTGAGGAGCTGAGTAACTTCTAACCTGCAGTGTGGTGATGGACTTGTGCTGGTGCATCAGGTGAGGCATGACTGCATCCAATGATCCCTGCCACTTGCAAGAGGCGCCGGGGCAGGGGCAGGAATACGGCCGAAACTCGCAAAGCTCTTCGTGCTCGGTCTTGTCGGTATGAGGCAAGGTGACTTCGCAGCCTGATGAGGCATACTTGCAGGGGAAAAGGACAGAGTTGGCCACCTTCTCCATGGCCAGGTTCCTGATGGAACCCAGGGGACCTCGGCAGGTGGGGCAACAAGTGAGCTTAGGCCGGCAGTTGGAGCACACCTGGGAAAGAAGAAAAATAAGATAAATAAAAAGTATGTTCATGACAAGTTTACTAAAATGTTAATCTTCACAATTATGCTTCTGCAAGAAATTTTACTAGCAACAACAACCAGTTCAGGTTCAGTTACAGGCTGGACTGTACACACCAGGTGTCCGGACTGGCACTGGAGGATTGGGGGGAGGACATAGTCGAAGCAGACAGGACACTCAAACAGGCTCGCCAGGTCACTGTTGGAGGCTGTGGTGCCTGAAAGGGTGGGCACACGCTGAGAGGGAGGGCACTTAGATGTTCCTGTGGGCAGCGCGGTGGCAGTCTGGCGACTCATTTCTGACAAGAGAGGAGGATGGTTAAAGCCATAAGCAGATCATATTTTACCATACCATTACCAAGCCTTAGTTAAAAGAGAAGTATGACTAATTGTCTAGCCCTCCCTTTGTTGGCAGCTCTTCCTCTACATCGGAGTCAAAACAGGTCACTGAGAAGGTGGAAGAAACAGACAAGACAACGGACATGAAGGACAAACATCACGATGTTGATGCTGGTTGCAGAGCATGCAGTTTGTTTAAAAACGTAAATGAAAATATACCAAAATTATAGGGGTGCAACGATACTCGTATCGATATTGAACCGTTCGATACAGTGCTTTCGGTTCGGTTCGCATATGTATGAACAATGCAAAATTTTTAATTTATTTTATCAACTTTTCTTCTGACGATGCTGTCTGTGTTGAGCGCTCAGTGGATCTGTGTTCAACTACTCCACCTAGGCTGCACTGTCGAGCGCAGATTCACTGAGCGCAGCACAAGCTAACAAGACAGAAGCTAAGCTCGTTGCAACATGGCAAATTGAACCTCCCCCACCCTCATTCAGATCTGGCGTTTGGAACCATTTTGGTTTTCATGTGACGTATGACCCTGAAGGTAAGCGTGTCATGGACTAAAGTAAAACAGTATGTCGGATGTGCCACGCAATGCTCAATTACATTGGTGGGAACTAGTGTGTTAGCGCAGTTAGCTCGTTAACATGTTAGCCGTCCAGCCCCACGCACGGGGCGATCCGCGGTAGCTCGTTAACGGAGATTTGCCGTGTTGTGGCGTTAACGTCATTTCAGATTAACGCTGACAGCACTAGTGGGAACACAACGAATATGACTGCACATTTACTCTGACATCATCCTAGTGCAAAGACAAGTGGAAGCAGACAAAAACAACAAGCACGCATGCTACAAACTTTACCCGAGTCATTTAGACCAGCAATCCCCAACCCCCGGGCCTCGGACCGGTCCATGAGTCGTTTGGTATCGGGCCGCGAGAGTTGAGGCTCAGGTGTGAAAATTATAGTTTTCAGGGTTTTTAAAATCGGTTTTCAGCGTTAATTTGTTATCGTTTACTCGGTTTTCCTGGGTCTTTTCACGCGTGTTATGAATAAACCTTTTCGGTACTGGTACTAGTTTTATTTTGTTGTATTTATCCGCAACACCTTAAAGGCCGGTCCGTGAAAATATTGTCAGGCATAAACCGGTCCGTGGCGCAAAAAAGGTTGGGGACCGCTGATTTAGACAGCCGTTAGCACATGATTCTCCTTATGGGGACCTGATATGTTTAATATGCTGCTGAGAATAGAGCCCAGAAGAAGAGTATAGTATAGCTTTTATTTTAGAATAATCCTTTAATTGTCCCACAAGGGGAAATTTGGTTGTAACAGCAGCCAAAAAGACACATACAAACAGTACACAGGACAGGGAACAGAAACATACACAATTTTTACATATTTACATCAAGGACAGTGGTTACTATGTACAGAGAGTACTGTACAGTTATTAAATTAAATAAAAATAACTACAGATAAGAGGCAAAGCAGGTTGTAGTGCGAATCGGTTAATTAACTTATTGCAGTTACAGCGCAGATGTGAACATCAGTTCTGATGGTACAGTCTAACAGCTGCAGGGAGGAAGGACCTGCGGAAACGCTCCTTCATGCATCGAGGAGAAGAGAGCCATTTCTCTGTAATAAACTCTCTTTTCCAAGGACGAGCGATTTCTCCATCAGATAGATTTTTTTTATTACTTTGTTGTTTCAGCAACATTAAATTTAAAAACTGTACTTTTGAGTTAAAATATATATTTATAATTTTAATAAATGACAAATTAAAAAAAGCATGAACATTTTTTGTATCGAAAAAAATATCGAACCGTGACACCAAAGTATCGAACCGAACCGTGAATTTTGTGTATGGTTGCACCCCTACAAAATTAAACACCTTTAACACTTTTTCTTTTACTGTAACGTTATCAACATGCTATATGACTGTTATATACACCACAGCATATATGTTGGCTGTTGAGTCAAGCTGCTAACGTTGTTCCCAAATTAAGACGTTTACTTTCCTGTTATTCACGGTGTTCAAGGTGTAGTTTTTGGTTTTGCGTTAACGCCATCGTGTACAGTTTACACATTCACACATCACCTGAAATATTCATAGACTCAACACTGGGAGGAGTCAAATCTCTGGGAGGGATAAATCAGGAAGGGCATCTGGTTCTTTGTGTGTGTGTGGTGGGCTTCATGACAAACCTAATGACTGGTAAAATATCAAAAAGGGACGTGTGATGTCTAATTGACACAGAAGACCTGTTAAATACTTCAGCTGATGATGCCCATGCTGTTGTGTCCTAGCAGGACTGATGCAGCTAAAGCGTTAGCTCCAACTGTTCATACACAGGTCAGAGCTATAAGGAAAAATCAAACGCCGAAGCAAGACCACAAATTGCGCAGGAATTAAGAAGCATTTTCATCAAACAGACAGCCACAGACATCTCCATGTTCGTTTGGCTTCATGTGCTTTAGTTCAGCTGTCTCTGTTAGCAATTTATATCAGTTTGCTTCACAACTACAGCCAAATTCACAAATCTTTGCCATGTATACAATTTCCTGCAGTCACACAACAGAATGACAGATATATGATGTGAATACAGCCCATAAACTACACAGGAGAAATTAAATACATTCCCCAAGCTACTTCTCTGCACCAACTGAATCATTGTTTTTGTAGCTGTGAGCTAACAAACTCTTCATTCATACGGATTAAAGACAAAAACTGCGCTGAAAGTTCATGTAGTGCATGTAGAAGTCAAGTCATCGCTCAGACCGAGTGTCTCCGTTAGGTCTGTATCAGCAGCTGTGGGGTCTAAATATGCTGTGTTACTCCTACTGGCGCCTTCCAGCCATCACTCAGTCCTCTACACCAGGCAGACCTTTAATGTTAATCAATACTTTATGATATGCATGTTCATAAGACGATTGATCTAATGTGTATAGTTTGAGAATTGAAATGCATTACTATACAATTTATATAATAAATGAATAATTTTATATGTACGAATATCAAGTATGAATATCAATCATCTTTTGGCAATGGTTTGATTCCCGTTTGTGTCCAGTGTTAGACGGTTCTACTTAGGGCTGTTTGATATAACGATATATATCAGATGACGATATAAAAACGTCCATCGTTTCATTTTACGCTATCGTTTGTTTCGTGGTGTCGCGAAATAAACTGTTTACAGCAATATTTTCTCATCGTTTTGATGGTCACTGTAGTTATTATTAATTTCTTAAAGTTCTCTTTCCCTTATATGTAATATAACCACACTACAGACGGACAAGCGCCTGTTTTTATGCGTTGTGGTTAGCAACAACAACGGTAACAGCATCGCTTGTCCGCTTGTTTATGTTCCACATAAACCTTTCACAATAAAGCTCAAGATCCTGTTGAGACTTTTCAAAATAAACCGAATCACGTGAAAGAGCAGACTACTTACGGATGAGAATTTTTAAAAAAAATTTAAAAAAAAGAGTCGCCAGGTGTTAAAAAAATAAACCTTAGACTCAAACGTTAGAACAGGCTTTTCCCCGCAGCACACCTTGTAATAAATACTCAAAGAAAACGTCGCCCTTTACAACTCATGTCTGTTATCAGGACGATCGGGATATGAGATTTTGGTCATACCGCACAGCCCTAGTTTTCTACTGACCTGAATCATGTTTGTCCTGCCTGGTTGCACAAAAGTAAACAAGCTGTGTGGAAATCAAAAGGATGCTGGAATGCAAACCTCTGGCTATAGCCCGATGGTGATGTAGTTGTTTTATATGGCCACTTCATTTAGCTGTGTTTATAAACAAACATCTGTGAACAGAACAGGAAGTCTTGTCCGGTTAGCGACACCGGGAGAAAAAATATATATATATCAAGAGGAAACTCAGCTTCTTTCCTCCCGTTGCACTCACTGGCCACACGTTGCGCTCACTGGCCACATGTTGCAGCTTGCATGATGATGTGCGGCTACATGCTGAGCTAATCCTTTCTCTCACAGCTAGGCACAATCCAGCGCTTATTACACTCGCCATACACTTAATGTTTAATCTCCAGAATTACAAACACTTCATAGTTAAACAGTCTGTAGCACACAAAGCGTGCCAATACCAGAGAGCTTCATTTCCTCACTGAAATCATGATAACCCACTTGGAGCAATCTCAGGAGACTCGTCATTCTACCACACTTTGTATGACTAATGCAAACTTTTGGATTATATTTAGAGTGGATGGATTCTTAAGGGGTAATAAATTCATCTCTCTGTGAAAACCAAATCTTTCTACCATGCTTTAAAAAAAGCCTACAGTGCAGGAAGAGTATTCTTCAGTATTCTGTCACTGATGTAAAACACTGTCATCACTGCAACGAGTCAGCTACGCAGATTTTCTGTCACTTTAATTAAATAACAACCAGACAGTAAAGTGAACTCCGATGTGGTGTGGCACTGATGTTTCTCATCGTGCTGTGTAGTTGCCTTGGTAACAGGTTTGTGGATAAGGATGAGATGGCCTGTGAGGCAAAGGAGAGAGGTGGCAGCCGAATGTGACGGGCAGGAGAACAATTGTGTTGAGGAAGAGGAGAATGCAGGGAGGCTAGTTTACGCAGCTGGAAAAGAAAAACAATGATTGCATCCATAATTCTAAACTTTGAGTTCTTCTCAAAATTTCAAGTTAATAAGTCAAAATTTAGAGAAAAATCAGGAAGCCTTTTTAAAGGTACGTCATTGCTTTGTTACTGGGAAGCAGGAGGTGGATGGCATCAGCTGCCAGTGCTACAGCTGGCAGGCATAAATATGCAAAGTGCTGAGTACTTTCAATGTGGTTTAAGAAATGATGAAATCCTTGCGTTACTCGCCAACATGAATAGCACTGTTCGTGTTTACTCTACACTGAAAGCTGACTGATGATGTCCACTACACGATTTTGAGTGAGCTAGTGTCGGGGATATTTTTCCCCATTGGTGGAAACACGCTTCCATCTGAATGAATCAGACATAACCATTTGAGTCAGGAAGGAGGTGGTTTAAAAACAAAAAAGGGAGGTGGCGTGACGATAGACTGATGGGGTGACACCGCAATGAGGATGAACAAGAGTGTGCAGAGGGGGGGAGAAGGAAAAAAAAAGGATAAGAAGAATATTTCTCAGGTCACATTTTTCAGGTCAGTACAGTAATTTGGGTGGACTACATCATCTAGTCTGCTCCTTTTTATAGCCCTACCTACAGACAGAGGGAGGGCCGGCACACAGGAATAATATGGAGAAGGGACTGTATGTGTGGGAGGTGAAGACAAGACTCGGCCAATGAGACACCACAGTGATATGTAGGCAGACGAAACAGCTGGGAAATTAACACCACCAAAGCTTTGGTTTTGCTCAATTCACCTAACTTAGCACAAATTTAACAATTTCAAAAAGAGTAGAAGAAAACATACTCAGCTGCTGCTGTAGCTGAGTCAGAGGCCCTCATAGGTGGTCTTCTGAGGTCTTCCCGGGCAACTTACCTCCATTTAGCAAGTAAATTATGATGTTTGATAAAACATTTGGGTCCTTGTTTTTACAGAAGGGAAGCACTTCCTCTTTCCCTTTGATGGTGATTCAAAGAACTAGCAATAACCAGCAATTTTTGAAGACCTTTAGAATAACCAAATAAATAAGACAGTCACTTTGAGACCATCCTCCACTAAGGCCGCCGCTGTACTGTGCTATTTTAGAGCCACATAAGTTTGAATGCGCTCTCTTTGCACAAGCTCCAGCTCTCCACAAACAGCACTGAAAACCCATGTTTTAGCAGTAATAATTACTTCATTTCCTGCTGACAGCGGAGTCATTTGCCAGATAATAGCGTAAACCTGTAGCTACGAGTGTCGAATGTGATGCTTCTATCTACGCCATCATTACTCGTGTAAGCATCCCTCTTATGTCTAGCTTAGTAGCTGGTACCAGTAGGCAGCACTGCCTCACCTGCTAGGGTAAATCTTGTCTGCATGCTCACATGCACACACTCATGCCATGTGCTGAGGTTAAAAAAATAAATAAAAAATAAATAAAAACTGGATCTAATCAGAGGCTGTATTAGCTAGTGCTCCCTGTGCCTGCCTGTCTGTCTGTAAACATCTGCTGCGATGGAGATACTGCCTTAGCAGCTATTAATAGAACGCCTTTGCTAGCTAGCATGCTAGCAACAGCACCAGGAACAGTGAGACCAAATTAGCTCAGGACTTTCTGCAAAGGCAAGACTGAAATATCCAGCATGTGGTAGCATCACCAGCTTAGCGCTTATGCTTGAAGACAATAGTTTCTTCACAACTGCAGAGTCATTTGTTGTAGATCTATTGAGACCTTTAGAAAACTTGTGTACTTGTCAATAATTGGTGTCCACATAAAAATACACCGACATAAAACAGAGTCTTAACAGTCTTAACATGATCATGAAAATGTAGAATCTGTTCTGTTCACTCTGACAACTGTGCCATGCACCTCATGTGAGAGTGGGGAAAGGGAAAAAAGGACAACCATGAACTTACTACTTTGGTAAATGTGGATGTCAGCTACCAGCTGCGTTTCTGTGAAAGGACGTCTGTGTGCTTAAGGCGTGGCTGATTAGTGCTTCTGCCACACGAGTACACTGCAGCACCATCTTATTGAAGAATACTGGCTGCATTACTGAACAGAGCTAATGTATGGCTCAACATACTTTACTGAAATAGATCATCACTGGACCTCAACCAAGGGGCCATGAAAGGGGGAGAAGGGTTTTGTAGTCTAGCAGCTGAGAAGCAGCGCTGCTACACACACACACACACGCACGCACGCACACACACACACAGTACAAGTGCAGATATTGGGCTATTTTGTGTTGATAGTGGTAATATTATAGAGATTACTATTAACAACAGCTGGAATTTTAGCACAAAATGCCACCAACAAACCAGACTAGAGGATACCGAATTATTCTCCTTTGTAGTTTCCTGGCTTGAACGTTACATATGATGAAACAATAAGTAATTTGCAGCATATAAGGCTATAACAAGCTGCGACATGCAGAGCTAAATGGAGTGTGTAGGGATAAACATAGCATCACTTGTTTAGCTGACACATGAGAGGCCAAGGGGGTGCTGCTCCCAAGAAAGAGGAAAAGAATAGACGAGCAGCAAACTTTTGTTGTTAGCAGGTGGCTTAGAAATGACTTCTGCAGCCTGAATTTACTTTTAAACCCCCCCACCACCAAGAAAAAAAAAATCTAAACACACTGTTGATACTGTTGAGTAATTCAGGACGACTCTTCTCCTTTATAGCAAAATTATACATTACCGAGAAGGGTGCAGCAAAAGGTGTGCGAAGAAGGTAAAAATCGTGTGCGCAAAGAGACTGAAGAGACAGAAACAGTGAGTCAGCTAACCAGACAGAGAGAGATACTGCACTGTGTCGAGAGGATGGAGGATGACAGAACAGACACAAACAATGACTGTGCACACAGCCTGCTGTGTTCAGGAGAAGCACAACAAGGGAAAAGCTATGCAACGTTCTGTTTAGAAAATAGGCGATCACACAGTAGTGTATGCACGTTTGACAAAAAGGTGAAATAAAAGTCATCTTGCATACCCCTCCATGTGTTACATTAGACAATTACAGTGTGTTAGGTGCTGTCCAAGTGAAGTAAATTAAGAGTACCAAATTCCCAAAACAGGAAACAACTCACCCCGTAGCTAGGACTACAAAAGGAATGAGGACAGATACGGTTAAAAAGCCTGCTGGAAACACTGGTATAAGCACTATAACTGTAGATGAACAGGGAGAAAAACTAAAATACACACCTTCGTCCATAAGATTTCCAAATAAGGTTTTCGTCTCCTCTTGAAATGTGGGGACCTCTGAAAAAGAAAAGGGAGCAAAGTAAACAAACATAAGTTAGAAAAGCAAAGCTAGAAGGATACTGGCTCAGACCGATCCCACCGTAACAATGTTCCTACCATATAACAGGAATAATAACCATCAAGTAAAGTACACTAAATTACACACATTTTTCACCAGCTAAACATGAAGCCTGGCTTTGTAATTTCTGACAATGTTTAATAACATGCTCAAGTCAGTCCGGATAAGCTGGATTTCCATCATGACAGTCTAGTTTTTAAAATGGTGCCAGCTGGCTATAGGAGATCAGGAGGGGCACGGCAGATTTAGTGCACTTCCACGGACTACAGCCAGCCTTTCAAGGCATTTAAGCCACTCACTGTGCTGCTAATGCACCATACATTAGCACGAGACTTTTAAAAAATAGATTCACACTGTGCTGTCTTGCCCTACTCCACATTTTCCCCAGTGTTGTTCAGTCAATGCCTCTGTTACAACTCTGACATGTAGCCATTGTGTCTGGGTTATAATAATGTGATCCTCTACAGAGGTCACTGCATGCGGGCTAAACTGTGCACATATGCACATTTCACAACACAGCTGTCATCTGCCAGAGAAAATTTCATTCTACCCTTAATATAGTGCACATTTGTCATTGTAATTCGGGGTGGGTGATATTGCCTCAAATTATCATATGTCGATATGGCCAGAAATATCATGCCCATTTTACTTCAATATAGAATAATCCAGACAAAAAGCTGGTCACAACATTTTATTGATACTTGCAGCTTGCGGGCAGCACCATTTATAGTTGCAACTAAATAAAAGATCATTTTCAATCCTTTTTAAATGAGTCAAACGAACACTACGGCATCACTGAGAGTTACAAACTGTCTAAATCCTTTCACCTTTAATAAAATGAGCAGTATGGCTGCTTTACCAGGTGTAACAAATAGGTTTAACATCCAGGCATCCATGAAAACAGAGTTTATGAAGGTTAACAGAGTTAGAAGTAAGCAGGAAGTTAGCTTGCTAGTTTCCACCTAAACATGATATAGCATGTTCTGACTGAGGGGTTTCTGAAAAATTAAGACGTACAGCTCTGCTGTCACTTCCAACATAAATGAAGACAGAAAACTAAACAGCAGTGACGTTTGTAGGATTACTGAAGTTGGGCTAGCTGCTATATAATAATGTGCTACGTGGTGGGTAGCTACACAGCTATGTTAGCATGATATAAACACATTAGCAGTGAAGCTAACTTTTTTCCCACTCCAGCCTTAATAAACGCAGTGTAGTTTGGACCCGGAAGCCGGGTTCATACATCATCACTTAAAGACCGGATACTGAAGGGGCAATCTTTTGAAACAAGATGCCAGGAGAAGCAGTATTATATCGAGTGACGCAGCACAAAAGTACAAAAGTAACCTGGGTGAAATTGTTCCTAGATACTTCAGGTAAAACATATTTGTTTAACAATAACTTATGTGACTGTTGAGAATGCTCTGGAAGTTATTTTAAACTAAAATAAAGTTTGTACCTCAGATGTTGGGTCAAGCTGTTCAAACCAGCTGCTTAACCACATCAGTAATTTGCCTCCACTGTTTGTTATTCTTGTCATATGAAGCGCAGTTAGTGAGTACCCCTGCCACGCTGGGTGAGTCGTGTGTTTACATTTCGGTCCCAAGTCACCGGCTGCTAGCTTCTCGTCCTTTAAAGTCTGGCTGCACCTTCATGGTCTTAGGAGGCTAAAGGTGGAGAAACACTTGTCGTTTACACCTTTAACCTCCTAAGACCCGAACTCTTCCACGGCATGCATTTTAAATTTCTCTACGATATTTGGGCATATTGGGACCCGATGAATGTAAAAAACAAAGAATTACCTGATTTTTGTTTCTAAGAAAAATGAGAGCCACATATGAGGATATTTGTTTCAAAGTATAATATGCAGTATAATGTCCTCATAAGTGGATATCAGGCCCTTGTAGCGCAAAATTGAGTATTTTGGTCTAAATAACCCAAAATGTGATGTCCACATATGTGGACGCAGGTCCTAGGAAGTTAATCTGGACAGTTTTCTTGTACATGTTGCAAAGTACTGTGTCCTTGTTGGAGGTTGTTGAAGTAGCTCATCTTCAGTACTAAATGGTGACTCTTGCTCTCAGATATGCCTGGGCTCGTCTCATTGTGCACAACAGGGAACAAACTCATGGTTGCTAGTAAATCTAGCCACTGTTAGTTTAATGGATGAGCACACTTTGAAAGCTTTTACCATGCTAAGAAAAAACAATTTAGATTTGTATTTCTACTTATAAAACACTTAACAAGGAACCAAATCTCATCAACCATTTTAGATTAGAGAGCCTAATTCATTTCTGACTTTCACAATGGATACCAGATTGATAAGATCTGATATAACGGAAATCACCATGTGGGCATAATGAAAACAACATTTCCTTTAGGTTAATCTGCAGCCTTTTTAGAGCCATTTTCTTTAGACAAAACAAACACATACCTTGGGAAAAAAACAAAAACAAAACACAACTACATAGCACCTCGTGTACATGTGAAAACAGAAGGACACAAAAAAAAGGGGCACTAAGAGAAGCTAAGATATGCTGCACACTGAAGCCAGGAAAAGTTGAAGTATACGGAAAATAAGCACTCGGGGGAATAAGGGAATGCAAACAGATACAAGCGGGAAAAAGACACCACGAGTAGAGGGGGAGGCCAAAAACAAGCTAGGCTTCAACAAACATGCCGTTCTTTGTTCTTAAGTGGCTCCAAGTTTTCATGCACACTATACAGTGTAATTCACAATGCACGCATGCGGCGCCTGCTGAAAGGCTCCTCTGTATTCACCCACAAAGAAACTATTCAGCACATTTTGTCACAACATACAGAACACACTTTCACCAGCTACGCTCGAGCAACAGAAAGGCCAATCAATTTGTCAGCTTGATGCTAACAAAGCTACAACTAGAATTTACACTACTGTACAACATCTTACCCTGCAGATACACGGACAAATGCATTGAGCTGATGATGGGGGGAGGAGAGGGGGCTTTTAGTGTGCTTTACCGTTTTAAGTGTAATACCTTTAGTCCTGTGCACACTCCTTGTGGCTACACATGAGAAGAGTCTGAGCAAGGAGTTCCAGGGTGGAGCTTGCAGCGATATACTAGCCGGCTTCGATTTCACTTGTACCACAGACATAGAGGTAAGGCATTTATACGCTCCCTTTGCGCCATATTTCTCTGGCCTTTTCCATGGAAACCACACAGTGTTACTGCTGCCCCAAACACAGGATCATGTTTCATCCTCCTGCTCACCCATTTGAGAAGAACAAGTTCATGAGGGTTGAGGTAAGCTGAAATGAAAGAACTGTGTCCAGAGAGGCAAACTGATCCTTAATAGCTGGTAAAATGAGTTCTCAGAGGAGATGGCACAACAGAGTGGCCAAGGCTGGAAAGAGAGATGAAAAAAAACAAAACAAAAATAGCAGGTCACTGATGTTTTCACTGCAATGCTTCGACACAAACCATCAGATTTGTTTTTTGTTAAAATTAAAACCTTGAAAATCAAGTCTGTAAGCAGTCTGTTGGTGTGTGGCCAGCCGGCCACTCCCTCGTTTCGGCCTAATCGGTCAATACAGGAACAGACAGCAAAGCAAGGCAGTTTAGCCAACTCACAGTAGAGTTTCTTCAACACTGGATAATTATCCTTTAGCAGGTTCCACCTTTGTTTCTCCTGGTGCCAAATTTTCAGGAACTGTTTGGCACTACACCACTGCAGCATCTAACAGGTACAAATGCATCCAACAACCACCTTCTGAAATTGTAGGTTTGCTGGGTCACACAGTCAAACAGGGGTGATTTTGATAGAAAAACAAATCCTGTCCAGTGTACTTCAGTTGGAAGGTAGAAAAAAAAAAAGTTTGATAGGAAAACGAAGCTCTGCTTTTTTGGTTTCCTAAGATGATAAGACTTGCGAGAGAAGGAAACAAAGAAAGTGTCCCAAATAAAGTCACTCCCTCACTGAGCGAAGTTCCCTCCGTCCCCACGAGTGTGGTTGGTGTCGCTGCTGCTGGGTGCGTTTGTGAGAAAGACAGAGAGCAAAGCTAAGCCGGCATCCAATGTCAGTCCAAACAGCAGCCTCGCTCACACCCTCCCCGCTCTCCCCTGACAACTCCCTACCCAAACACATAACCCTC
Organism: Neolamprologus multifasciatus; assembly: GCF_963576455.1. NCBI lineage: Eukaryota > Metazoa > Chordata > Actinopteri > Cichliformes > Cichlidae > Neolamprologus > Neolamprologus multifasciatus. Next base: position 67,491,727 of record NC_140445.1, read on the forward strand.
TCTCCTCACACAGCTGACACTTGACAAATTTTATTTGCGCCTGAAAATATACAAACAGAAAGTATACAGACAGTGTATGTACACGTCTGTATACTTTCTTGCATTTTTGCCTGCCTCAAGCTTGCGTATTTCGCTCCCCTTCTTAGGTGGACATTCCTTCTCTCGCTCTCCCACTTGTGTTTCTTTCTCTCTGCCCCCTCCGTTCCAGCCTCTGTGGTTAAGAAAGTCTCAGATTTCAGCCTCATCTGGCTGCAGGCTGTACCACCAGCTGCCCTCACTGACACCATACCTCACTTTCTCACTGCCTTTTCTCTTCATTCTGTTCTATCGACTTTCCCCCTCACATTGCTTGCCACAGTGCAGCAGGTCTGTGCATAGCATTAAGCACTCAAACACTAAATCAGCAGATTCAAACAAAATGATGCTCTCTGTAGCTTAAACAAATCCAGGTCTGTTAGTCAATCTTCTCCTCCTACACACAGGACCATATTCTCTTTAAAAACACAAACACATGTGTATAACTGAGCCAACCAAGAAGAAAACTAAATATTACTGTGAGCTGCAATCTGTCAGCAGGAGAGAAAGTGATAGCTAGCTTAGTGCACAGGGAAACACCGACCCGGTTCACATGCAGCACTCGAGTGCATCTTGGTGATCTGATCTCATATGGACAGATCTAAACACAGATGTAACTGCCCCCAAACACGATGACTCACGGGCTCTGCTTCTGGCCACCATCGTGGCCGACAATAATGCCAGCAATGACGTAGAACGACTGCTGTACAGTGTGTGCTGTGCCTGCAAGTACTGCCAAAAGTGCACGTCTATTTTTGAACTGCAAAATAAATCAAATGATATTCGGGTTATGAAGAGATTCAAACTTTTAATACCTTTTTATAAAATGAACTCTGCTTACAAGAAGACAGCAAAAATGATGGAGGATGCTTCTGTGTCTGAAACCTGCGTTCTTTTTATATGTCCACCAACAGAGCAATAACTGCAATTGAAAAGAAACGTCCAGTCCTGTACAAGTCTGAGAAAACAGCCCTTGCACGTGCCCTCAGTAAAGACTTTCCTGATCAATCTCTGTGCTCAGCCTCTCAAAAGTCCATTTTGCATGTGTTTGGTCACTTAAGTTTCACAAAAGAGGATTATCCAGGGTACGCTCACTGTAACAATTTGTGACAAGTCTGAACCACATGCTTCTGGTTTCACAGTCACATCTACCTCTTGCCGTCCCTTTCCCAGCCTGTATGTGGACACTAAGCCCTTTCTTCTATACTCTGTGTGACAATGGCAGATAGAATTTAAGGGCACATCTTTGACAGGTCGTGCCTTTCACTTGATTTTTAAGTACTTGCATGGTAGTAAAACAAATCAGACTGTAAAAGGAAAGGACAGCATCATTTCATATGGAAATGTGGGCTTGTGCTTTACTCCATCCTGTCTTACAACCCCTCACCAAGGCATGCCTTTCACATCGCCAACTCACTGATCTTGTTTCTCTCAGTTCATTGATATGCTATTGGCATGACAAAATGCAAAAATCTGCACTACTGAAGGATGTTTAAGGTGTAAAGAGTTTCTCTCTCTTTCCATCCTCTCCTCTGTAGCCCCTGTGGATGTAGGCGATGACCTGTTTGGGTCGCCAGTGATGAACTGCTGCTTGGTCCAGATGGCTCATTGTTGTATATATTGCCCTTGCCCCTTTTAATAACACAATTTGGGCATTGGCTACTGTCACTAGCTCTGTTTTACAGCCCACATTGTGCATGCGTGTTACAGCGGTCTCTCTTTGTGCCTGTATTTCTTCTACTGCTGCCAAGTTTCTGACTGTATTCGGTTTATATTGTCTGGCAATAATGCAAACAGATGTGGCGTAACCACTGAGAAAAGATTACAGCAGAGGCAGTACGGTAGCATGCCCCATGTCTCGCTCGTGGTTTAGTCAGTATAGTCAAAAAAAAAGGGTGACTTTTTTTTGGGGGGGGGGGGGGGGGCAGACGAGAAAACTAACACTCAAGTGTGATCAGTTCAGTGACATACTCAACAATAGGTACACTACACTGATCATTATAGAGAGGGTTGGTGAATGAAAAGGAAAATGCCTGTAGGTCCTTTAAAAATGCACTTATTTGAATTTTAGGTCTCTGAAATTGTTTACAAGATATTTGAATCTGTCCTACAAGTTGCATTAATATTAGTCTTACTTCCATCTGGGTCTTGGGGAACAATATTAATCACTAAGACACATTTTTCGACATCGCAAACTATCAAAGGGCGTCTGTCTAGTAGAGGTGGGAATCACCATACATCCCACGATACGATATTATTGCAATTTTTTAAAATATTTTGCGATATTCAGATTCTGTACATAAAGTTAAACTTTATCAATATTCATTTTCTCTAATATCAAAGTCTCACACTCAGTCTTTCTCTCATTTCAGTTTGATTGTTGACAAACTGAACGGTTTGTATTACAGTCTAGTCCAACTTAACTGAATCAACCATCTGGTACAATTATAGCTATTCTGAACTATGCAGTTTATGAAAACTATGCAGCCCCTTCAGCAACTGAAGAATTTGAAAGTAAATTAAAACAAAACATGTCTTAAATTAAAATAAGTAAACTGTCATGTTTATTGCTGCCATAAAAAAGTTAAACACATTTGGACATGCTCTGAAGTCAGAGCACAAAAACCTTTTTTGTAACAAAATATCGATTTCTGCTGTCCCTGAATCTATACATTATTAGCAAACAAAATATCACGATACTACACAGTATCGATTTTTTCCCCAACCCCTACTGTCTAGTAGATAGCAATGTATTGTGAGGTAGTTCCGTCCCCTCCTGGGTTTTAAATGCACCTTAGAACACACATGCAACAACACTACATATGAGCGGGCAGAGGGAGGTTTGGAGTCTTCACACACCCTTCACACCACTCTGCGGCCTGTTGGAGCGGGAATCTGGGAGGAAGAGTTGGCCGTCCGATTAGGGTCTGGAATGTGGGGCCTCCTTGCTGCTGCCGCCGAGTCGAGGCGGTCTGCTTCTCCCCACCCCAGGGAAAAGGGTAACACCACCTGGGTCTGGGTGCAGTTTCCCCCTCCAGGGGCAAGGGTACCTAGACCTGGGGTATAGAGTATGCTTGGGGAGTATGATTGTGTGTACAGTCTCTTTGTGTCTGTCTCCACATTGGGTGAGTGGCTGGGGCTTGGTCACTCTGGCACAGCTGGCTGCCGGCGGAGCTCACGGGCACGTCACTGCAACCCCCCCTGGCTTCTGCTCCTCATCTGGGGCTCTCCTCAGCTCTTTCTGGGACAGTGGCACAGCTGCCCCTCTGTTGGTCTTCCTTGGTCTCTTGTGTTCTGAGGGCCTCTGGATGTCTGGAGTCTTGATCTCCTCCATACCTGCTTCATGCCCTGGAGGACGGGCTGTGGCCCCCCCCCCACACACACCCTCTTGCAGATCATTACATGAAGGAACCTTTTAAAAACAAGCGCGTCCATGCTCACACACACAAACTACACCCTTTTTGGCTCCTACCTCAAAGCACACTGTGCTGTCGATCTTACGTGCTGCACAATAATGTTTAATATATAGTATTTACTGTTATATTCACATAGATCATCATGATGTTGTTTATTATGTTGCTCTTTTGTTTTTTCCTTCTGCTTGTTTTCTCTATTTCCCCCCCCTTTCTCAACAGGTGATCCAGGTGATTGATAGATGTATTTTTTGTCTGCTTATTTTGTTGGTTTTTGTTTTTTGCCCTTTATCCCCGTCCCTCTTCCCCGCTGTTTCCCCCCCCCCCCTCTTCCTTTCTCCCTTTTCTTTTCCTCATTCAAATCTATCCCGCGTTTAGCAAGTGAAAATAAAATAAACATCAAATAGACCATTACGGCAAGGCTGGGATGGTCCATTTGGTAAAGTAAATCCGTTGGGCATCTTTCTTCGCCTTTAGACAATAATTCTGATGCAAAAGAGCCAAACGGGACAGGCAACAACAAAAAAAAAAAAGTATTATGAGGGATAACATGGCTACTACTTCAACTTATAACTTTAAAAACCCGTTTCTGCATACACTACTTTCATCTATGACAAGTGCAAAATCTGTGAGATCATGACACTGAAAGAACCTGGGGGGACCGTTTGTGGACATTCAGTCCTAGTTTTAAAACACATCTGAGTAGCAAACTGCACCAGCATCATTTTTACCTACAAAACAGTCTAAAACTGGAGTTTGTGTACAAAAAAAAAAAAGAAATTCAGACAAAAATGATATCACTGATGAACACGCAGAGCAAAGCAGGCAGTTGGCTAATGGTTCCTTTTAGCCTTTAACCAATGTTCACATAACTTAGTTGATTGTGTGTGCAATTGTTCTAAGATGCTCTCTTGCATAGGTGAACTAACAGCAGGCTGTCACTGTGCATTCCTCGGCTCTGATTTCAGAAAAAACAGATTTAAAGATTTGCACTTTGTTTACAAACATTGTATTGACTCTACTGAATGTAAAATTCTCAGGAGGTAAAACATTGGCAGACCAAAAGAAAACAGAAAAATGCCACCAAATACAAATTGAAATTAATTACACAGTAACATTAAGAAGACCCTCTTCATTACGATGCATTATACGTCAATGCAAAGGGTCAATCGTTGTTCAAAGTGCACCTCCGGACCAAATGTGTGTTTGGCATTTTGAAGGAGAAAGAATATCATGTTGCAACCACACAGCAAGGCACTTCCGCTTAAGTCTGTGAATGCTCACTAAAGAGACGACCTTTGGCATGTTATTTCGATCTTCATCTGCAAATTAAGTGCCACCTACTTCAAAGACAGGGCCAGTCTTAATATACATATTAAAGGACACAATGTTTAAATTAAAAAAAAAAAAAAAAAAACCTGAAGCACCACAAATAAACATGCAGGTGTTTCTATGCATTTACTGAGGCACCATGCATGATCCTACAGCTCCTATGCTAGAACTTTAAAGCAGGCTCAATTCTCATTCAATCAAGGTAACAGGTTGCATATATGCAGAAAACTGTAACTGCAACCATTATTATTATTATCATCATCAATCAACTACAGTTTGATTTCATAGTGCTACAGAAATGGAATAGACTGATTTCAAAATCCAGACCCAGTCAACAGTTGGCTCTTTTCCATAGCAGGAAAAACAACTTAGGAACAATGCAGCCTAGCAGCTTGTTACCATGGAGAAGCCACACAGAACAGGGATATCAAGGTGGAGGCAAAAACAACCACACAGACACACACTTACCCTATCTTGTGTGTTAGCGCCTAGTATAGAAATACACACACAGATAAAACAAGCAGGGACTCCCCTTGGCATTAGTAGCAGATCTAGAATTACCTCACTGTTAGTGAGCCGATGACTCACTGCTGTCTTTCTCACATTCACACACCGCCAGTATTAGGTTGGACAAAAACAGCTGTCATGCTGTCAATTTTTTCAACGCCGGCTGCTAAAGTTGTGCCAGCACAGTAAAAGATGCAACGATCTCCTAAAAAGTTCAGTCACAGATTCAGACTTGTCTTCACACACATCAACATAAAAATCACAGTTATTGTCAAATTCCACATGTAATTAGTCAACAAAAGGACAACTTGGTATACATCTCAAGTTCAGCCTTGCTGTAAGACTGTCAAAGATAAAAATATTTCTTAAAAATACATTTCTCGTCTCTTGTGTCATATTAGAGGTGGGCGATATAAACGATATATGATAGAAACTATATAAATTTGGCCAACGATAGAGATTTTGACTATATCGCTCTATCGCGATAGCGCATGTTGATGATGTCATCAAGCTGCGCCTGTTTTGGTCGAAAGCATCGCAGTGGCTAAAACCATTATCATCTGCAAATTATGGCGGGCGACAGTCACAGCAAAGAGATGAAGCACTTTTGAAATATGGGGAAAGCCAAAAACTGCGCTTTCTCCACTTCCGTAACATCGATTCATTAATGCTGAATTCTCTGGCAGCTGCTCTGTTCCCATGTTGTTGCAGTATATTAATAACTAACCTCGTATTGTGGATGAATGATCTCAGTTGTTCTCCTGACTGAAGTTTGGCCGTGTACCGAGCTAACTTCATGTTAACTTCTAAAATTTAATAAATTCTGTTTTCATGGATGCAAAATTTAATTGTTACACCCGATAAAGCAGCAACGCTGATGATTTAATTAAAGATGAAAGAATTTAGACAGTTTTTAACTCTTAGTGTTCGTTTGACTTTGGGACCTGAAGCTGACGGAGTTTTGGACCCTGATTGCTCTGTGAAGCTCCTCACTACGGCAGCCGTAATGCTCTGACGATCCATCAAGCAGTGCGGCTTACCAAAGTTGTACTAAAACATTTTTAACAGATTTCTGCAGCCAAAATCGGTTCGAGGTCAGTAAGCACAACCAGAATTCATACATAAGGCACACTCTCGATTTTTGAGAAAATTAAAGGATTGTAAGTGTGCCTTATAGTGTGGAAAACACGTTATACAGAAGAAAAGAATATATCGTGATATATATCGTTACCTTCAAATGCTTCAAATTATATTGCGATATGAATTTTAGGCGATATCGCCCAGCCCTATGTCATATGACACCACGCATGCATGCACAAGCACACAGGTAGTCAGGTGACAGCAGGAGCAGCAACAAAAGTAGACAGGCAGCTCAGATGGACCAAATGAATTTTGAATTTCAAATACAAGATGAGTCAGCTAAGCTTTCAAGAAAAAGGGTGGAATGTGATGCTAATTAAACCAACTGGCCAAGAACTAACAGCAAAAAGGGTCTACTGCTGGAAAGAGAAGAGACACATCAAATGCACACCACCGTTTGAGGTTCAAGCACAGTGATGAAACAAACCAGTGTTTCTCAAAAAGACGACACCATGGGGAACCAGGGTCAAGTCTTCCCAAGCACAGGAAGCATCATAACATAACACAGCTGACAACAGCATGAAAGCAAAATGAGGTCTGCACACACTTATGTCATTTGGGAAACACTGCAAGTAAAAGTACTGAGGTAAGGCAGTCAGCAGCAATTGACTTTTCAAGTAGGGCTGCACGATTTTGCATAAAATGAGAATCACAATTTTTTTGCTTAGAATCACGATTCTCTTTCTCAGTATAAATATTTATTGCGCTTATTAACTGCACATCAACTTCGTAACAGTTGAGACTGAACATAAAAACAATAAATAAACATAAAAAACAACAAATGTCTCACATTTTGCCGCAAAATGTTGCACTGCTTGAAATTGCGTCTCCACCGTTGCTCGACGCTGCGTGTATAGAGCAGGTAGTGCAACAATAGAAAAATAGTTGCGGGACGGCACTGTGTAGCATTTGTCTAGGGTGTTGATCATTTTCCTAAATCCCTCGTTTTGCACAGTGTTGATGGAGCCATATCTTTGGTCAGGTGATGAGTAATAGCCTCCGTAATTTCTTTGTGCCTGCGGGAGATCGACGGGTATAGGGAAGCGCTGTATAAGGTTCCCGTTATTGATGTTTGGGTGGTTGACCGGGACGGATTTTCTCCTGTCATTTTCTCGTCATCCCTGACGTGCTCTCCGTTGTTTTTTCCCTGACAATTTTAGCAGCCAGCTTCTGTATCACATGGTATAAGGCTCCGCCCTCGTCATTTGTTGAGCAGGAAGAGTGAGCGCTTGTTTTCATGCAGATTACGTCCCGGATCAAAATGCGATACAATCGTCGTCTTTTTTTTTTCTTTTTCTTTTTTAAATCGTTGTCATTTGGAAATGAGATCGCACATAAGTATGAATCAAGATCGCGATTTTCTAACGATTAATCGTGCAGCCCTACTTTCAAGTATACTGAGTGCAGGAACGTGCTGGCAAACATACCTGGGAGTGTTACCCGAGGAAAGTCTGTGGGAAACTAGAATTCGCAGTGAAGACAGGTTTAACCATCAGAACAAGCAGCATGTGCCCGTACAACACTGCCCGCGAGCACACATACGTGGTTACGTTATCCTCAGTTCAGAAGTCAAATACAAAAGACAACTGGCAGAATTAAAAAGGTAATCCTTTATGTTGAGCTGAAGCTGAGGGTTACACACAACGACAATCATCTTCATGTTTGATTACCCAACATATTGTGGTGGAAACCTGGCACTGCCGTGTCTAAGATGAGTACAATAAAACAAAGCACCAGCATCTGAGAAATTTCTGAGCCAACAAGCAGAACCCTCGCTGGGTAAGCTAAGACAATAGGCTGCAGGTTGTTTCCTTGGTCATCGAAAAAATAATCCCATAGAGTTAGTAGTCCTTTTCCTCAACAAGCGTGTGTGCATGCGAGGCGGGAGGGATTGGCCGGACATCCACTTCTGTCACCGTTTTAACAATGGCTGGTTGCTGCATAGTGGTCAAATGGTTCAGACATTTCCTGCCTTTAACTCCAAGTGCTATTCCACTGAGAGCAAATACTGCATTAGAGATTTGATAAAAGAAATATTTAACAACATTTTACGTTGGTCAGAATAAACAAACCCATTCCAGATGGAACCTCTTAAATACAGTCTGTAAAATGAAAGATGAAAAAGCAAGCTTTTATTTTCTTGCATTTTAATGAGCTTTGGGATTTCACAAGGATGAGTCTTTCCTATCAATGACATAAATCCTTTGATCTTGGCATCTGTCAGCTTTCATCCACATATGAAAACCACCCTGTGGGCTACATTACCAAGTGACTAAGCCTCTCTGAAAGCTATGGAAAACCCTTGGGTCAAAACAAGTTCATCTCTACTGCTGCATTACAGACAACCAACACTTAACTGTGGCAGTCAGCAGAAACCAAGAAGGATCATACATACACGTGTACATGATGTGTTTCTTTTCCCTGCCAAATGCAGTTAGATGGACTAAAGACAAGTTATAGCTGGACAAACTTTATCAACCAGTTAAAACAGCTGAGTGCATACATATGGGTGTGTAAGGTCTCTGAAAGAAAAAGGTTTACTCTGATTTTGTGGTCTGCAGCAAAATAAGCAAACTTTCAGTGTGTAAAAGAGTGTTTTTAAGGTACAATGCAGAACGTTTATCTAGCATCTAAGTGCAGCCCAATAACTGGTTTTCAAGGAGAGGGGAGATTAATTATAGTGAACTGAAATCAACCACATCCTGACAGAAGATATTTAAATACAAGTTGCAATTATTAAAACCTGCATTGCAATTCCAAATTCCAGTGGAACAGACTCCCACCTCCCAATCAATACCCTGCATCTCTCATGTTTATAACATGCTGAAAAGACCATATTTTTCCAATAATTTGCATCTCAAGATAATGAGACGCTACACCTGACCAGACCGACATCTGCCGTGTAATCTTACTGTAAAATCTCAAATACTGTTTCAAGCATGACACACAAGTCCAGCACTTCGGAGGTTGGAGGCCTGTTTAGAGAGTATTTAATTTGTCAAAAGCTGAAAGAATTAAACAGTCACATTGGGGGGTTTTTGTAATACAATCCCAGAGTTTTACAACTAGTGCATCCCTTTGTCTAGGTTCATTTAATTTGTACATTTATTTACGTTTTATTTGGTCTTACTCTGTGAGGAGCTATGGGCTGCACGTCTGTATGCAAAGTGCTACATAAACAGTGGTATGGCTTTATTATTTGATTGACCTCGGCTTAGATACAGCCTGAGCAGAGGTTTTGTAAAGTAGGGCACAACTGTGATCAATATGGAGGTTGCTTTTTTAAGCCAACTTCAGCGAAAGGTCATATTGTGATACCACTGTGCATCTGTCCACAGCCCTAATTCATAACTCATCTACAGGTGTCCACGTAAACGACTACGTGATCGCTCAACTACTGCTCATGCAATGCAAACTGCAGTGAACATGTAACAACGGCGATTAGAACCCTTTAATAAGCAATAACGACCAGGAGCTGACATTAGTCTTATAATAGACAAGTCAAACACGCCGACTCCGACTGTAACATTTACTTGGAGTAAACATTAGTCATCACTTCCTCTACAGCCGTTATGCCAGCAACAGTGCTACACAAAACAATGCCACGACGAATTTCTGTTGACCTGGTCTAACCTACTTTGAAAGCAAAATGGCCTTGTCTTTTCAAGGCAGACAACGGCGTATCCTAGCAAACAGTTTCCACTGCAGGCACACAAGGCCTCGTCTTGCCGTAAAGCAGTATCCCACAGCTTACTAGCTAGCTGAGTCGGTGAGTTTGTTAGCTTAGCTGGTGTGTGAACATGCTAAGAAACGGTACCCTTCCATTTCCCCCCACTCACACCAGTTAGTAAACGTTAACAACAACGTTTAGTCCCTACGCGTGTCAACCCGTTAACCACTGCAGGCAAGAGGCGTTTAAAAGATAAGCAAACAAGCCGGACAGTAGGCTAGCTAACCGCCAGCATTATTAGCACTGCGCTAACGAAGGAAGCTAGCGTCTGCTCTGCTAGTCAACGGGGCTGTTGTTTTCACCGACACACACTCCACTCGAAAATCTTCTGTTTCACTGTCTGCGGCACACCCGCTTACCTCGAAAGAATTATCCTTCAGTTCACCACGGAGAAACAGGTGAATGTGTGGCACCGGGACAGACACAGGCTCCCTCTCTGTCGTCGTTCTCTCGTTTGCTCGATGTACACATTGGCTCAGCTCCTGGAACAGAGACGAGACGGCAGGCGTTAAGTACCAGCCGCTCAGAGCGCGCACAGTTAAGTTAGCCACGGGAGCGCGCCTTGCACGAATTGCAGGTTGCTCGAAATGGTTCAATTTTATAATAATAACAATAATGCGAAAATAAATATACGCATATATGATTGCATCCCACACAATTTACTTCATATCTTTTAAAGCTGTTTCACAAAATGAAAATATTCTCACCGTTCACAAAGAATATTAACGCATGCTCACACTTGTACTATCTCCTTAAAATCAAGGCTCGTCTAGCAGGTTCTCATCTTAGTTTCACTTCATTATACTATTCGCCTGCATCTTGTATCTGTACTGGATTTGATCTCTTGCCTCTCCGCAATAATGTAAGTGAAGGAAACTGCACTTATGCTTAAACCAACAAGTCCCACAGATAATCCTTAGAAATTGGACATTTAAATCAGCAGTTTTAATGAAAAAAAAAAATAACAAAGGGTTTTAAAAAGAGACTTTGGACAGGTATAGCGAAGATTGAGGTCAATCTTGATGCTGGACACATGTAACTGGCTGGGATTAAGATTTAGAGGTCGTGTTGTTTCTTTCATAGCAATCTGGGCATAAGGGAAGCCATCACCACGCCCCCCCCCCCCCCCCCACACACACACACACACACACACACACGCAGCCATCTACCATCAGGAGGGATGAGGGGTAGGAGGGGGAGCTAAATAGTAATGTGAGGTGGGGGTGGGAGGAGCTGCTGCACAGGCTGGGATTACAGAGAGGGATTGGTTATGTAAGTGTGTTGTCCCAGTAGGCAAGCTGCAGCAGGAGCAAACAGTAGGCTGAGAGACACTCAGACAGCAAGAATAGTAAGAGAAACAGCAGACTTTTGTAAATATAATCCTGCTGTCCTCCTGTAAACAGTGGCTGTGAGCCTTCTACTGTAACCGGGCAGAGTGCAACACATTGTCTTTGTAAATACATGAAGTACACCATCATTGCATGCAGACAACTTCTCACATTTAGGGTATCACACGTGCATTTAAATATAACAGCTTACTTTGGACACATATACATCACATGCACACTTCTTCTCTAAACAAAAAACACAAAAGAGTATCTCTGCTTTTTTGGGTCAGTTACTGTAGAAACAGAACTCAAGAGAAAATACAGAGTACTGGAGAAATATAAAGAGGGTATGACATTTTTATAAAGACACAATAAAAGACAGTGGGATGTCAAATGTCTGAATTCGGTCAATTATAATGCACTGGAGGCACTCATTAAGCCCATTTCTTTATATTAATTAGAGGAATAGAGCAAGCAAATAAAAAGGAATGGAACTACAGAGAACACCAAGGAGAGGGAGAGGGGCTGGGGAAGGAAGACAAGAGGAAGTGGAGCAATCCAAACCCATGAGAATGTTAAGCTGTGCTGGTATGCTAGAGGAATTTGAATTTCTTGGTCGGACATAACAACATGCACAGTTTTTTTTTCCTTTAGCAAAGTGAGAAAGAGAAAAGGGTGGAGGGAAGACTCCAAAAAGAAATGTGGAAGGAAGAGATAGTTTGAAGAGGAGAAGGGAGGCAGAAAATAGAGTTTAAGAGAAAGGGAGGAAGGAAGTTGTGAGACAAGGATAATGGATGTAATGCAAATGGGAGAAGAGTATGGAGAAAGAGGATGGGAATGGAGGGGTATGTGGGAAAGGGGGGAGTGTTAAAAGAAATGAAGGAGAGGAAATGGGTGAGTGAGAGCTGGCAGAATCATCAGCACATTCCAGACATAATGTTGTTTGGCAGTAGATTGTTATGCTGAAATCAAAGCAAGTTAGTAGCTGTGCATTGGCCAAGATCCTCTCCGAAAAACTTGTTTGCTGCTGTCTGGAAGCCTGGTCAAGTGGAAAACCTTGACCAGGCTGGAGTTAAACTCCCATCCTCTAAATTCCAGCTCATGCTGGAATGAGCAAACTAGAAAGTGCAAGTACACTGCATATACTGGAAGCACGGATAGTGTTTGAAGCATTGTCTCTTTGATGCTGCTGCTACCCTCGTGCCACCTGTGGTACAAGAACTTTCTCTCTCATCTTCGTCTGAAGATTTAATTGTTTACAATATACCTTCCATGCCTGCTTGTCTAGTTAAACCCCTGAAAGGACATCTGGGAGAAATACACGTATTTGTTGGCTTGGCAGGACTTGGATAAGAAGATTAATACCAGTCTTCAATTCAATTCAATTTTATTTATATAGCGCCAAATCACAACAAATGTCACCTCAAGGCGCTTCATGTCGCCTCAAGGCGCTTCAATTAATCATTAATCATTAATACCAGTCTTATGTCTGTATGGTAAATGTGAAGGGGTGGTGGTTAGAGGTGATGTTGGTTCACAGCAAGGGCATTATAGGATTGAATCTGCCAGCCAGATGGGGCCTTCCTGTGTTGGAGTTTGTATGTTCTTCCTGTGAAAGGACTCGGGTTTCCTCCCACAATCCATAGGCATGCATGTTAGGTTGAGTAGTGATATAAAATTGGGCATAGATATGGATCATAGTGTAAATGAATGTAAAATGTTGAGCTAACAGCAGGCAAAAGTTAGCTGAATGTCAAAGGTTAATGTAAAACAAATTTGTGTGAAATTAATTCCCTTTTATTTTTCTTCAGTTTTCTTTAATTGTGATTTGTTAAATGTTTCATGTAGCGAGTCTTGTTTACTAATATTAAACTTAAGTAAGTATAAAAAAAATCCTCATGAGCTAAAAAAAGTCAGACTTCAAACTGCTCGAAACTCAATTTCAGGTATTTTTTTTTACTCTCAGCTCTGTGTGATGTCTTTACAGGAGGATAGACTTAATTTGGCCGTCTCAGGCACACACCTCTGCAGCCCTCAGCATCCCAACCCATGTGCTGGTTAAACTTTCTGTGGATTTGCTAAAGTTCAAAATGTATCATAAGAAATGTATGTTGCATGTGTATTGATAAGTGAACTGTGACACAGTGAATATTCTATTCTATTCTATTCTGAAATCCAACTGTTAAATTATGGTCTACGGGCAAAGATCAAAGCTCAGCTGCAGCACAAATAGCATTGTCTGAGTATTCATAACCATAACTACAGGGTTGTGCATGACATACTGAAGAACAAGAAGTGAGGCAATTAAGGACAGAGTCTGACTCAGAAAAACAAGGAAAGGAAAAACAGTAGCACAAACAGGATTATGCATTTGAATGACTTTATTAATGATAGAAAAACTACAAGTCTATAATGGAAACTTGTATTTCCCCATTTATTGTTCAAGATCACAGTATAAAGTACAATCACAGTCTGCGCCCACAAAGAGTTGGCTGCTTTTGTTAATGAAGCATCAGATAGTTTACCAGTTTGGTGACAAAATCAAATGTGAAAAACAAAATGCAATGCACGAGACGAGAAAAGATTTTACTTCATCAAGATGTTTTTTATTTTTTGTCCTCTTCTGCTTAACACTTGGCAGCAGTCGGCAGTTGTAGAAGCAGCCTACAGCCCTTTGACATTGTTTTAAAATAATATTACATTCCACCGGCTTATAGTTTCAGCATTTTTTAAACAGGTAAGTGGATTTGCTTATGCACAGGTCTGTTAAGGACCTCAGGCTGACACCTGGACTTTTGACTGGATCATTGCAACACCTTGATTCTTTTCTTTTTCAGCCATGGTGCTTTAGATTTACTGCTGTGCTTGGGATCATTGTCCTGTTACATGACCCAATTTCAGCGAAGCTTTAGCTGTTGGACAGATGGTCACACATTTGACTCTAGAATACTTCAGTATACAGAGTTCATGGACAATCCAATGACTGCAAGGTGCCACACCATGCTTGACAGCTGGTATGAGGTGTTTCTGTTGATAGGTTGTGTTTGGTTTTCTTCAAATGTGCTGCTGTGCATTTTGGCCACATATCTCCCCTTCAGTCCCGTCTGTCCAGGGGACATTGTTCCTGAAGTCTTGTAGTTTTTTTTAAGAGACAAGATCCTTCCAAATGAACAGTCAACCCATCCAAACGAGTCACACGGTCAGAAGACAATCAAACCTGTTTGAAATCCTGGTCGCCCCTCGTGAGGGTATCGCACTGTTGAAGCAATGCCATGAGCACTTAATGCAACCTCTCACACATGCATGTGCAAACACAGAAATGGAAGCGAAAAAGATGGAGTAGCATGGCAGTGCAGCATGTGATCTGGACTAAATCACATGCAATATAGCAAAGTTGATGGTGTGTGTCTGTGTGAGTGAAAGACAGAGAGGGAGAGCGAGACACAGATTTTGTGATATATATTAGCTATATAATATAAGTTTTGGTAAATGGTAAATGGCCTTTGTATAGCCCTTTACTGGTCCCTAAGGACCCCAAGGCGCTTTACACATCCAGTCATCCACCCATTCACACACTGGTGATGGCAGCTACCTGTAGCCACAGCTGCCCTGGGGCGCACTGACAGAAGCGAGGCTGCTGAACACTGGCGCCACCGGGCCCTCTGACCACCACCCGTTGCCTACTGGTGAAGTGTTGCCCAAGGACACAACGACCGAGACTATCCAAGCCGGGGCTCGAACCGGCAACCTTCCGATTACAAGGCGAACTCCCAAGTCTTGAGCCACGATTGCCCAACATTTGTAAGCACGGTGTGAGCACTCAGGTCGCATCAGAGCATCGGGTCGTATAATGTGGGAACATGCATCGTGACCTACAAACTTTAACCCCTGCGATTCAGTTGTACACTTTGAGCAAGAGCTAAATAACACAATTAAAAAAGATCGCACAGTGTATACCCAAATTTAGAAAGAAAAGAAATACCCAATTAAAACGAACTTCTAGAGTGTAGAATTTGTTGTGTTTCAATTGCTAAAAATTCACTGGGGGATAAAAATATTTGTTGTTTCCTGTAATCTAAAGTTCCTCAACCGTCAGGTGAAAATCATCATGGATTACTGGGAAATTGCTGGGCAACAGCCAAATATTTTACATGAAAAGACCTCTTGTGGCAACAAGAGTCACCCCTCATCCCAAATTAGATTGGCGGGCTTGTGGGGAATTGTCTTGTTGCTATTTTGGGGGCTAAAACATACTTTTATAGTAGAAACACTGGCATTTTCCACCGCAGTCAAGGAATAATTTCTGGGCAGGCTGTCATTGCTGGCAAGTCACCTGAAACGCAAGCCCCATGAATTTGCATAATGACAACCAGGTTGCAAGAAGTATGTGTGTTGCTTATGTAATGTGGCACCTGGCCTGTGTTCCACGACTCTTACTTGTGTCTGTGGGAAGTGGGCCAGACTAATTAACAAATAAAATAAGAGACACACTGATAATATGCATCTACATGAAGCAGCGTTGACTTTCAGTAAGTAACCTGGCCTGATCCATCCATCACATCTTATAAATCTCATCTCAGCATGGGTGTATTGTATTCGCTCTTCTATGTGTGTATATAAGGCCAGGACATTATTTTGGGTAAACAATGAAATCACATGCCTGGGGTGTTTACCCAAGACCACGTGTCTGCTCAGCTGGGACCAGGTTGAAGCCAAAAACATTTGCATGAAACCAAAGTGATGGAACAAAATGTTCTGTACATGGTAAATTTAACCTTTAACCAAATATGCAACTATGATCTTTAATGTTTGCAAGGCTTTTCCCTTTCAGCCCTGGTTCATCAGAGCAGGGTGGAGCTCCTACTCTACAGGTGTTTAAAAAAAGGTTGAAGGGTTCACTGCCTGAACAGGTGCAACAAACCTACAGTGTTGGGGAGTAACGGAATACATGTGCCGCCGTTACGTATTTAAAATACAAAATATGAGTAACTGTATTCCGTTACAGTTACCGTTTAAAAAGGTGGTATTTAGAATACAGTTACTTTGTTGAAATAAATGGATTACACGGCGGTACTTCCCTGTTTCATATTGTGGCGGGTCAGGACTGTTTGGGTTTTGTTTGACAGCTACGTTCTGTTGTTCCAGGCGGCAGCGTTACGGTTGCCATGGTTACAGGGTGACGCTCTCTCTCTCTGCGTGTTTCCTGGGCGAGAGAGCGCCTTTTGTTGTTGTTGTTGTGCTAAGCTAACAGGCAGAATGCTACAGGTATAGCTCTAAAGAATGTAGCATCATAGGCAGTGTAGTCCATGCTGCAGGGAGAATGGACTGCCATACCCGTTATGTGTCTGTGAGTGAGGGAGGGAGAAAAAGGAAAAGTACGAGCTGTCATCGAGCAGAAACGGGAGCTGGAAGCATGTAAATATAATAATAACCACTGCAGCCAAGAAGAGTGCCTGACGAGCCCAGTTGTAAGTAAGCTATTAAGACTCGACTGTACACCGTGTTCGCGTTTTCCTCCAAAAACAATACGTTCCGTTGGAGCAGCCTTTCAACGCCTCTCTCTGTCTCTCGCTAGCAAAGTTGACCCAGACAACAAAGTAAAGCTAGTTTTCAGCTACGAGCCCGACACAGAACCCACCGTATTAGCCAGAGGTCCCTTTACTACGGTTCGGAGCCGCGAACCTTCAGTAACAGTAATAAATCACAGCAATAGTACATTCATGTAGTTGTAAACAGCATGATAATATATTAAGTAATCCAAAGTATTCAGAATACGTTACTCTCATTGAGTAACGTAACGGAATACGTTACAGAATACATTTTGGGGCATGTAATCTGTATTCTGTAATGGAATACATTTTAAAAGTAACCTTCCCAACACTGCAAACCTAAAAGGAGAGGAAGGGACATGGCACTTTAATGCATTTTTTTTATTTAAAGAGAAACTCTCCCTTTCAGTATAGAAAGGAAAAAAATGAATGTATTTAAAAAATGAATGAGACTTGCTGTTTTCTCAATTACTATATTTGTGTAGTATCCCCCCCACAAAGTCTTCACTGTTTGTATGAGAAAAGTTGAATTCTGTGTTAGACATGTAATTTTGGTTTAAGGCGATAAAGAAATGTTTTGGTATTAATCTGCACTCTGCTTATACTTTTACACTGTTTTAACTGTACCGAAGGAAAATATTGGCCTGTCTCAAACAGTTTCTTTCTTTTTCAATATATATAAGTATATATCAGTATATACTTTGATATATAAACATTGATTATCTAGTGCTGGAAAACATTGGGTACTGGTTCATGTGGGTTAATATTTGACGTAAAGTAATATCCACCTAAAGATTGTTGCACCTCCTATGGCAATGTCATCTTCTACAGGATAAAGCGCTCCAACCCACTGTATGAACTGCTAAGCATCCATGGGTTCCACTAGAAAGTATCCCCACCATGCAAACCACCCAAAGGATCCTGGTGCCAGACACCAGAGGACACCCTAAGACGTCCTGTGTTTATGCCCCGGTCTGTCAGATCTGCTTTGGTGACTTGAGGTGGAAGCTATGCAAAATGAGGCATTTGTTTTTAAAATTTGTGTGTGATTAGCATAATTACATACAGCCTGGGCTTGGACAAAAATAAAAACAAACTAAACCCTGTATACTATGGAACGCCAGGACTGCCATAATGAATCAATTAAATACACCATTAAATAATTAATTAAATGTGGCAATAATTAATTACATTTGAAAATAATTAATTACATAAATATTTACGACACATGTAATTTATTAATTATTGACACATTTAATTAATTATGGACATATTTAATTAATTAATGACACATTTAATTAATTATTGCCACATTTAAATAATTATTTAATGGTGTATTTAATTAATTCATTTTGGCACAGTTGACTCCTTCAGGTCTCACCATGAAATAATTTTATCTGTCAACCTCACCCATCAAACTCAGGGGGCGGGGTTAACGCTGATCGAGTCAAAACCATTGCTTTGGCCTGGTGGCCATTGTTTTTAGCACACAACAACCAGCATGTTTGTGTGTTACCAAATACCGTTTTAATATTTTTTTAGCCGAGAATGTAGTGGTTTAATCTTCATGTGTCTGGTCAGTTTGTCAAGATACAGCCTCTTTGCAAAAGTGCTTCGATGATTTTGGAGATGTCTGCCCAGTCTCACAGCAAAGCAGTGCCTGCGAGGCGAACGGGAACACACCCGTTCGCCTCGCAGGCAATCGAGCTGTTATTACCACCGACAAAGCTCAGGCCCCGGTACACAGCTGTAATAACCCCCGCTGACACTGACTTCTTTTACTGAGATTATATTTATCGGGGTTTTATTTCCTGATGTTCTTATGTGTCCTACGTGTTTCACTCGCCAATTCTGAATTATAACTAACATTAAAAACATGTTTAAGGAGGAGAGAGAGCAAATATATTCGATTAACAGCTGATCTTTGGGTTTTTGTTCAGTAATCAATGTGACCTGCGTATAAACGCATAAAAGAAATAACGTTGGTGTTTCCATCATGTAGTAACTGCTGGCTTTAACTGTACAAAGGTTGTTCAACACTATGAAACACTGCGGTCAAGTGAGCCCTCACTTACGAAGTCACAGTCAAGCTAGCCGCACCGCCAGCCGCACCGAAAATGTTGTTGCACTACTCTTACGCATATTACGGTATCGGTGCCGACTGGCTTAGAAACGCAGTCTTTTGTGTCCTGACACTATTTTGCTTCACAATCCACTCCCAGTTTTGGTTCATCTCCACTTTTCCCCCTGTAATTCACAGCCCAAATTACTGTATGATTCAGAGAAAATTAACAATAAAATTTACACAATTTACTCTACTGTACTTTTAATGTCCTCATCTTTGACCTCAGATTACAGGAAAACTATAAGAGGTGACGCAGATATCTCACTGGATTCTGAATCTAGGCCATCTCCACTCTGCACCCTGTCATCCACAGCAAAAATTACTGTACGGTTTTTGAGAAAATTGATAGTAAAATCTTCCCATTTTGCTTTACTGTACTCTACATATTGACATCTTTGACCTCAGATTACAGGAAAACTGTAAGAGGTGACGGAGATATTTCACTGGATTCTGACTCTGGGTGACCCCCACTCTTCGCCCTGTCATCCACAGCAAAAATTACTGTATGGTTTTCCAGAAAATTGATAGTAAACTTCACACAATTTACTGTACTGTACTCTACATATTGACATCTTTGACCTCAGATTACAGGAAAACTGTAAGAGGTGACGCAGATATTTCACTGGATTCTGACTCTGGGTGACCCCCACTCTTCACCCTGTCATCCACAGCAAAAATTACTGTACGGTTTTCCTGAAAATTGATAGTAAACTTTGCACAATTTACTCTACTGTACTCTACATATTCTCATCTTTGACCTCAGATTACAGGAAAACTGTAAGAGGATATTTTCACTGGATTATGAATCTAGGCCATCTCCACTGGCCTAGAGACCTGTGATACTTCTTGCAGGCCTTTCAGACTGATCTGGTAAGAGCATTTGGTAATCGGGCCTACAACAGGCCTGTCATGTTCATGTGTGATGGATCCCTGGTACTCCTCCGATCCATTTCCATGACATTCTGCAGAACAAGTCTAGAGGATCTGCTGCAGAAGTACTATGTCTTACTGAGTGGCCAGCAATTCAACATTCCCATTCTTCATCGATGTTTGAGCCATGTCATGAAAAATGCCAAGGACCTTTGTAAAATAACATTTATATCAATAATTAAAAAAGAATACAAGATTTGTAATGTAAAGGTCCTACTAACAGTGATTTCATTCATTCATTTTCCCAGCATTCCAGAGAACTACAGGCTTGGAATGCATGTGTTTGGGCTCCTTGCATGCTGTGATAACTTAACAGACATGGATGATGTTGTCCATAGTGCAGCAATAGTGTTTTGCAGTCCTTGTAGTGGAAGGAACGTAACCAAACACTACAACAACTTGAAAATCCTTATGCAAAAACGGGGGACCCTGGATTTGGATGAAAAGACTGTGATTGCTGAAGATTACAAGGTTAGCTAAGATTTATTTTTTAAGTAACCATATTAATAACTTTTTTACTTGTGTCTGTTGCAAATGAATTAATTCACATTATTTTAAAAATATATATTTTAAACCACAATAACATTTTACATAATTAATTTTTCTTTGGTTTGATAACTTGCTGAATACAGATATATATCTGTTTTACAGACTGATGTTCAGAATGCCCCCTTGAAGACCCATTTCCAGGCAATTGTTGACAATGCAACACTGGACTTTGAGGGCGAAAGAAACATCTTTCATGCACCCAATTTTGGCTGCGGATCACAGGGTGAAGAGTGGGGGTCACCCAGAGTCAGAATCCAGTGAAATATCTGCATCACCTCTTACAGTTTTCCTGTAATCTGAGGTCAAAGATGTCAATATGTAGAGTACAGTAAAGCAAAATGGGAAGATTTTACTATCAATTTTCTCAAAAACAGTACAGTAATTTTTGCTGTGGATGACAGGGTGAAGAGTGGGGGTCACCCAGAGTCAGAATCCAGTGAGATATCTGCGTCACCTCTTACAGTTTTCCTGTAATCTGAGGTCAAAGATGAGAATATATAGAGTACAGTAGAGTAAATTGTGTAAATTTTATTGTTAATTTTCTCTGAAGCATACAGTAATTTGGGCTGTGAATCACAGGGGGAAAAGTGGAGATACAATAAAACTGGGAGTGGATTGTGAAGTAAAATAGTGCCAGGACACAAAAGACTTCGTTTCTAAACCGGGCTTCACCCATACCGTAATATGCATAAGAGTAGTGCAACCACATTTTCGGTGCGGCTGGCGGTGCGGCTAGCTTGACTGTGACTTCGTAAGTGAGGGCTAACTTGACCGCAGTTATGAAACACATACAGACTTCATGATGTTCGGCTAATATTTTTATTGTGAATATTAATCATGGGGGTAAATGGCCCTGTACACCACAGAGCGAGGTCAGCATGTCCACGATATCTTCAGTTCTATGAGTTAACAGTTTCCCAGCTGACTTATCTAACTGTCATCTACGAATATGTCACGGCTCATATCTATATAATTTGACAGAAAATCATCCTCATTACTGCCAACTATTCCAGAGACGTAAAAATCTACAGCATAAAGAACACAAAAATATAGCAGTCTAACGCAACACTGTAACAGAGATGAACCGTCAGTTTGTCGCAGATCAAAGTGGAATGAAAGTGATTGGTTGAACAGGTGTGATCTGTGTTTTCTGCATTTTCATCAGCGTAAGAGACTCAGCAGATTAGAATAACAGTTATACATTTAATAAATGACCAAATGAATACACGCAAGAAACGAGCAAACCTGTTCAGACAGTTTGAGTTTGTGTTCCCTCAGCTGCAGACTCGCTGCTGTTTAAATGTCTGAGAGGAAGATTAGATATAAACAAACGTCAAACATAGACTCAGTCTGCGTTCACATTTGATATGAGGCCAGCACGTACAGTGGCTGTGTCCTGTCTTAAGATCATATATGTAAAGTTGTTGTCTGACCTGCGTCGATCCAGCCGCTCAGAGTCCGTGGTTACCATGGCTACTGCATAAGCAGCTGTAATGTAAAAAGCTGGCACAGCGGAAACCTACCGGGAGCATGGGTGTTTATGTTTTTCATTGTAAAAGAACTGTCTGACTGTCTGAATGGTTAACTGAAGTTAACTTGGATAAATTATATTTAAGGAGTATCACATATAACGCCCACGTGAGCTGTGTGACTGTTCACCACTACACTGAAATAAGTAGGTTATTTCCAGTGTTCAAGTTACTTTAAATTAGTAACAACTAATTAGTAACTAGTTACTAGGGAAAGTAACTTTGGTTTTACTCAGAATTCTCTTGTTAATGTGTTGCTTCCATAACTTTGCCAGTCTTCTAGCTTGCTTATTGCCACAAGTGCACTGTGCCACCTACCAATAGAAAGGAAAAGATAATGTGCACATTTCCACGAGAGAAATCCCACGCCTGGACCGTCGTTGACCGCTGCATGATTCTAGCCTGCTTTTTACATCCAACACAAAAACTGCAGTCGTGGTGCTTTGATTGTACTCAGAACTTGGAAATTCTGCCTTCTGAATAGGAAGATGTAGGTAACAGCAGACTGCAGATGAGCTGCATACAGGGCCGGACTGGGACAAAAAAATCGGCCCGGGCATTTTGACCAGAGACTGGCCGCCATTATAGGAAAAATCATAAAGCCTTTGAATGAAAACAAACGCTGTTGTGACAGTGATGTACACTGTTCTGATGGTATATATGCATCAATCTATCAATTGTTTGTTGTAAGACTCCGATAATTATTTTTTTAAAGCAAGATATTTTAAATGAGAATAAGAAAGAAAAGTATTTCCTTGTGCCCCCCTTTCCCTGTTAATGCCCTACCTGCCCCCCTGGCAACACTTTGCTAGACCCGCCCCTGCACAGTTACCAGCTGCCAGCTACTTAGAAAAGGATCCTGGTGTTATTTGTCTCTCAGAAACAGTTCATAACTTCAACTCATTCATGTCACCTAAAAGGTAAACCTGTTTCTCCATCACCTGTTCAGCTCTGATGATTCAGTAAGGACATCTCCTGGTTTGATCTGCATGTTTCCCTCTCACCACATATCCAAACCAACATCATGACCAGCAGCTTTACAGCTGTGGCTCCAGCAAACATCAGCTGATACTAGAAATTAATATTAAATAAATTGTCTGTGAAGGTTCTCAGTCATCCAGGTCATCGTAGTCAAAGGAGCTTGCAAAGAAAAGCGTCTGGAGTTTTTTAAGCTGCTTGAAGACGTTTCACCTCTCATTCGAGAAGCTTCTTCAGTTCTAAGGTCAAATGGTGGAGAGTCCCAGATTTAAACCCAGTGGGAGTTTCCCCCCACAGAGGGACAAAAGGACCCCCTGATGATCCTCTAATCGCCTGAGTCAAGGTTTGAAACTGGGTGTGGGTCCCAATCAGCCAGGGTTTCGGGTGAGTTCATTGTGGAACCTGGCCCCACCCTATCATGTGAATTCCTGAGGTCAGATGGCCGAGGATGTGAGTGGGCGTTAAGGCGTCTGGGGAGGGAACTCAAAACTGGATTATAGATGGCAGAGAGTTGGTGTCGTAAACCACTGCCTCTGTTCAAAGATGGCGGTGGCTCCCTCGCTGGTGTCTGATCAGACACCAGCGAGGGAGGATAAGAAGGACAGACGCAACAACATTGTCATCCCCTATGTTGCTGGTGTATCAGAAAAACTCAGGAGGGTTTTCTCCAAGCATGACATCCCGGTGTACTTCAGACCCAGCAACACACTCAGACAAAAACTGGTTCACCCGAAAGACAAAACTCCAAAACACAGACTTAACAATGTGGTGTTTGCTGTACAGTGCAGCGAGGAATGCCCAGACCTCTACATTGGAGAGACCAAACAGCCACTTCACAAGTGCATGGCACAACATAGAAGAGCCACCTCCACAGGACAAGACTCAGCTGTTCATCTGCATCTAAAGGTCAAAGGTCACTCTTTCGAGGATGCCAATGTTCACATTTTGGACAGAGAGGACAGATGGTTTGAAAGAGGAGTGAAAGAAGCATCTATGTCCACTGTGAGCGACCATCTTTGAACAGAGGCGGTGGTTTACGACACCAACTCTCTGCCATCTATAATCCAGTTTGGAGTTCCCTCCCCAGACGCCTTAAGGCCCACTCACATCCTGGGCCATCTGACCTCAGGAATTCGGGGCCAGGTTCCACAATGAGCTCACCCAAAACTCTGGCTGATTGGGACCCACACCCAGTTTCACACCTTGACTCAGGCGATTAGAGGATCAGTAGGGGGTCCTTTTGTCCCTCTGTGGGGGGATACTCCCACTAGGTTTATATCTGGGACTCTCCACCATTTGACCTTAGAACTGAAGAAGCTTCTCAGATGAGAGGTGAAACGTCTTCAAGTAACTTAAAGAAGTCCAGACGCTTTTCTTTGCAAGTTCCTTTGAATAAATAAATTCTAACAACAGCTGATCAAGCTTAAATGTGCTACTGTTGTTTAGCGCGACATCTGCTGGTTTCCTCTTTCTGGCGCAAAGTGGGCGATAAATAAACAAGAGAGAAAAGCCGATCAGCTGGTCACTGATCAGTTTTGTGATTGAAGTAGAAACAGGAGAGGGAGAGGGAGAGAATGAGAGAAGATGATGCAGCTGTGCAGCAAAGACAGAATAAATCCAGCTTTGCGTCTTTTTCATTGTAGCTGAAGTCCGGGAAAAACTGTTCCTTTTCACCTCAATAAGAAACGCGTAATATTTTCTCTGAATACGAGACAATTCTGTTTTTTACGGGACGGTTAGCAACTCTAATAATTAACCTTATGAACAAAATAAAGTTCAACATCAGTAACATAGCACCCACCCAGCTGTATAGAAACTCTGTCATGCTAGCTAGTACCCGGTACGAAAAAGTCAGCACAACGAAAATAAACTCCACCTAAACTTGGTTTATATCTGACTCAGATAGACTGCAGGTCATAACTTCTTACCTGAAGTTCAGTTCACCTGATACTCGGACTGGCGGCCGCTTCGGGTCTCTCCTCTTGCCTCCCTTTTCCTTCATCCACCTGCTGGCTTCCACCACTTGCTAATGTTATTGAATCTGTGGAAGCTCCGCGATAGCCACCACACGAAGTAACGAGTAACGAGCCTATTTAAATCCCAGTAACAAGTAACGCATTCCTGGTTTTGGCATAATAACTAGTTACCGCTCGTTACCACAATAATAACGTAGTTACTATAACGCGTTACTTAATAACGCGTGAGTCCCAACACTGGTTATTACTCAGGCGAAAGGGTTCCAGGGGCCGACCATGCGGAAGGCAATGGCGGCGACTCAGGCAAAAGGGATCCGGGGGCAGGCCGTGCGGAAGGCAACAGTGGCGACTCAGGCGAAAGGGATCCGGGGGCCGACCGTGCGGAAGGGAAAAGTGGTGACTCAGGCAAAGGCGGTCTGGGGGCCACCCACGACGGTGATGATGTGCTAGAGGCCCAGAAACTGGCCGACGATGCCGAGGTGCTGGACGTACCTTGGACGGGGGTGTAACAACCGCTGGACCAGGCGTGGAGGACGAAGGCTCGGAGGCCGGACCAGGCGTGGAGGACGAAGGCTCGGAGGCCGGACCAGGCGTGGAGGACGAAGGCTCGGAGGCCGGACCAGGCGAGGCGGAAGCAGAAGCTGATGCTGATGCTGCAGGCGGCGTGGATGTTGAGGTTGCAGGCAGTGGAGCCGGTGGTGGCTGAACGGTCTCGCCAGAACCGTCAGCAGACATGAGGATGTGCTGGCTGGTTCCTCCCGGACCCCCAGCTGACAAGGCAAGAGGCTGGACGGGCTCCTCGGGCCCTCCAGTTGACGAGGCCGCTGCAGGTGTGGATGACGGTGATGGCTGAACGGGCCCCTCGGACCCTCCAGCGGAGACAGGAGGCTGAACGAGCTGAACGGGCCCCTCGGATCCTCCAGCGGAGACAGGAGGCTGAACGAGCTGAACGGGCCGGGCCCCTCGGACCCTCCAGCAGAGACAGGAGGCTGAACGAGCTGAACGGGCCCCTCGGACCCTCCAGCGGAGACAGGAGGCTGAACAGGCCCCACGGACCCTCCAGAGGCTGAACGGGCCCCTCGGACCCTCCAGCGGAGACAGGAGGCTGAACGGGCTCACCAGAACACCCAGCAGACGAGGCGGGTGGCGGCGTGGGAGCCGCAGAGTGCTGGATGGACTCATCTGAGCTTCCAGCAGGGGCTGATGTAGAGCCAGAGGGTATTGGGACCCCTGGCTGAATGTTAAGCTGACTGAACTGCTACCGGGGACTGGGCTAATGGTTCAGGTGCGAGCTGAGCTACTGGAAACACGGGGAGCTGAGCTACTAGTGGAGGTGAAGTAGATAACTGCACGGGAAACTGAACTAGAGGTAGTAGTGACGGTTATGGTGCTGGTGGTTGAGTGGATGACTGGGCTAAGGGAGGCTGCACTGGGGACACTGGAGACTGCACTGGGGACACTGGAGACTGCACTGGGGAAAGCTGAGCTGCAGGGGACAGCACTGGGGAAAGCTGAGCTGCAGGAGACTGAACTGGAGACTGCAGTGACGGTTGTGGTGGAGGTGGAGGAGTGGCTGAATTGGGTGCGGGTCGGGCGGCTAATGGCTCAGCTACAGAGTGCCTTAATGGCAGGGCTATAGGTTGAATGACTGACTGAGTAGCAGCCTGAATGGCTGAGTGTAGTGATGGTTGTGGTGGAAGAGAAACGGGTGGTAGTGTGGATGATGGAGCTAAGGGCAACTGAGTGGCAGACCAAACTGAGGGAGACTGAAGTGCTACGGGGAACTGAACCGGTTGCGATGCAGGAGACTGAGCTCGGAACTGAATAGGCACATGAGCAAAGGACTGAACGGGTAATTGAGCTATGGATTGCACAAGTGGCCGAACTAAGGGTTGAATCGAACAATGAATAGCAGACTGGGCTAAAGGCAACGTAGGAGGCTGGAGTGATAGTTGAGGTGAAAATGGAGCTAGTGGCGGAGTAAACGACTGTGCTAGCGGGGACACAGGAGACGCAGTTAGCGGGGACACAGGAGACGGAGACTGAGCTCCAGGAGGCTGGGCAGCTAGGTGAGCTCCAGGAGGCTGGGCAGCTAAGTGAGCTCCAGGAGGCTGGGCAGCTAAGTGAGCTCCAGGAGGCTGGGCAGCTAAGTGAGCTCCAGGAGGCTGGGCAGCTAAGTGAGCTCCAGGAGGCTGGGCAGCTAAGTGAGCTCCAGGAGGCTGGGCAGCTAAGTGAGCTCCAGGAGGCTGGGCAGCTAAGTGAGCTCCAGGAGGCTGGGCAGCTAAGTGAGCTCCAGGAGGCTGGGCAGCTAAGTGAGCTCCAGGAGGCTGGGCAGCTTTTGGAAAAACAGTCTCTGAATTAATAATCTCTGACTTAACATCCGCTGAGCTAGCAGACATGGAGTTAATTAGTCCAGGCTCAAACGTAACAGGATTACCACAGTTCTTTGCATTGTTATGGCTAGGAGGAGCATGAGAAGAATAGTCTTTTAGGTTACCTAAATGGGAAATTTTGGTTTCAGACAAAACAGTCTTTTTCACCTCAGCCACAACTTAAGCAGACCTTGGGCCTTCAGACCCAGTAAACTGTACAGTTTCATTTACACTCGCCGCAGGCGTTTGCATTGGTGAAGTCCTGGGTTCTGGCGGTGGCATTTTTCGCTGCCTGTGCTGCCACCGCTTCTCCCTGGAGATGGGAGCGGAGATAGTGGTGGTTGCCGGTAATGGCAGAGAGGTTGAATCTGACTCCTCCTCCTCTGACCACATCGCTGCGAGGAAAGAGGCAGGTAAGCGGTGGTCAGAGCTGGACGTGGGGGGTGAAGAATTCCGCGGCAGTGGCGTGGAAACCCCCTTCCGCTTTAATGGCCGCTGCTGCATTGCAGAGGGCTCCACCTGACGCTGCAGCGGTGGTGGTTTCGGCACTGAATACCGGGAGCGGGCGAGAATGGCTAACTCTCGGGCTTGCAGTACCTCCCGGGCCTCGCGTATCATATTTATCGAGTCCATAAATCCTCTGAGTTGACCAAAGTGGGGGTTCCCCTCGAGGACGGCTTCAATGGCTTTGATTCCTACAGTTACGGCCCAACCATCATCAGTGTGGGAAATCCGCTCTACCAGACCCTGGATGTGGGCCAAATCGATTTCCCGGGCGGAGCCTGCTGAGTCCATGTCTGGTCCCGTCGTTCTGTCATGAAACGCTGTGTGGCAGGCAGGAGATGAGGACTCAAAGTGCAGGACTCACAGACTCAGGGGATGAACTCAAAATCACAGCTTTATTTGCTGGTCACAGAAAAACGAGCATACAAAGTAAACTAAGCTAAACTGGGAAACAAAGAACTAAAACTCACAGGGAGATCCACACAGCAAGAGGGACGACACGACACTGACTCAGAGAAACACAGGGTTTAAATACACTGGGAAGTAACGAGGGGAATGAGACACAGAAGGAGAGCACAGCTGGGAGAAATCAGAACTGACGAGACAGGGAGCAAAGTAGGAAACACTCACATGAGACACAGACCTTCAAAGTAAAACAGGAATTAGCACAGACGCAAACTAGAC
This sequence comes from Neolamprologus multifasciatus, assembly GCF_963576455.1. NCBI lineage: Eukaryota > Metazoa > Chordata > Actinopteri > Cichliformes > Cichlidae > Neolamprologus > Neolamprologus multifasciatus. Next base: position 67,520,448 of record NC_140445.1, read on the forward strand.
TAGGGGAGACAGAGCAACTAAGAAACACAGACAACACCACCAACAAAGAGACACAGAGGGCAGCTACTAAATACTCAGAGAACTAAACAGAATACAAGAAAACAGAACTAAGACACTACACCAAAGAATAAGCTGGGACAACAAAGAGAACTAAGAACATAATACAAAAAAACTCAGAGGCACAAGAAACTCAAAACACTGGGTCACTGACCTAGGACCGTGACAGGTTCGCCTATAAAGTGCTCTGTTGGGAAACAAGCTCCAGCAGCTCTGCGCTCGGGGAAAAACTATATTTACTTATTTATCTTTCTTTCTTGTTTCTTGAATTAGCAGCAGGTGTTAAACAACTGCTGACAGGTGAGGAGGAGGAGGATGCATGCAGGTAAACTGAAGGCCTGTTGAGCCGATCGCCGGTGTCGTGAGAAACACGTCAGCTCGTTCTTTATGTTACAGAAGCACAGAGACACAAGAGCAGGCGGAAAGAGACGATCGTTCGGTGAAAATGAGAATCTGCGAATGCAACATGTGGAACACAGAGAGTGGAATATCTAAACAAAGCCTGTGATTTGAAATGCATTCTGGGATACCAAGTCGACACAAGCAATCGATTATCTAGGATTGACCTGTCTTGCCTTACTTTGCACGGCAACCAATCAAATGTTAGAGAAGCTGCATGGCAGCGTTAACCCTGCCCCCTGAGTTTGACCTGACCTGAAGGAGTCAACTGTGCCAAAATGAATTAATTAAATACAGCATTAAATAATTATTTAGATGTGGCAATAATTAATTAAAATGTGAAATAAATAAATAAATAATTAAATGTGTCAATAATTAATTAAATGTGTCAATAATTAATTAATTACAGGTGTTGTAAATATTTATGTAATTAATTATTTCCGATTTTAATTAATTATTGCCAAATTTAATTAATTATTTAATGGTGTATTTAATTAATTCATTATGGCAGTCCTGGCGTTCCATAGTAAATTAGTTGTGTGAGATTATATGAATCACACATGGATTTGTGAGAGGCAGAGGACAACCAGTCGACCAGCACAATTTCATTAAAATCTAAAGTAGATAGTTTTTCACTAAGTGAAACTAAAGCACTACTAGCCGAGGGGGGTCTATAACAGCCCACAATGGTAATAAAATAGCCCTTGAAAAGTTGGAGCTTGAGGGCAAGAAGTTCAAACTGTTTACAAACAGATACCGATGAAACGACAGTAACATGGAATTTGTATTTTACAAGAATTGCAACACCGCCACCCTTTCTGGGGCGGTCGCAACGGAAAAGATTATAGCCAGTTATTGCAATGTCTTTGTCAGTAATCGATTTTGTAAGCCAGGTTTCTGATAATATAGGAATATCAGTATCTAACACTTTCATCCAAATTTTCACAAAATCAAGTTTGGGAAGAAGACTTCTGACATTTAAATGAGTGATACCAACCCTGTTCGAGTTTTAAAATCACAAGGAGTACTTACTTTGCAGTCTGGACCGGGATTAGGTTGCACATTTCCAGATAAAGAAGCAGAAGAACAATAAAACATTTTCTTTTCACAGATTTTTTTTGTAGGATTACAGACTGATTTCTCTTAGTGCCCAATCTCTTTGAGGGGTGAGAGAATTGGGAAATAAACCAGTGATATGGAATAAATAAATCAGTTGGAATGAGATCTCTGCTGATGATCACGTTTGAGAAGCTTCTAAAAGATGTAAAATCCCACCTTGTTCTCTTTGAGAGGAGTAACAAGTATGGTTTCTCTTGCTTCGCAGACTGTTCCTGCACCTCATGTAGACAAAAAGCTGTCAATAAAAGCAATAAAGGAAAAAAGGCTACTGAGGATAACATGCTGACTGACAGTCAGACAGGCTGGCTGGACCAGATAGCTGATGGTGGAGCCTGGCTGTGGCCTGTGGCTGATGGTGGAGCCTTGTTCTGGCCTGCTGGCTGATGGTAGAGTCTGGTTGTGGCCTGCTGGGTGGGCCTGCTAGCTGATGTTGGAGCCTGGCTGTGGATTGATGGTGGAGCCTGGCTGTGGCCTGCTGGCTGATGGTAGAGCCTGGTTGTGGCCTGCTGGCTGGGCCTGCTAGCTGATGGTGGAGGCTGGCTGTGGGTTTATGGTAGAGCCTGGTTGTGGCCTGCTGGCTGGACCTGCTAGCTGATGGTGGAGGCTGGCTGTGGCCTGGTGGCTGATGCTACGAGCGCTGCTAGGATCTTAAAACACTGGGGCTAAATCCAGACCTGAAATCTTTGGCGGTTTCACTCAGTAACAGCACTTTTTTAAATATTATTGACTATATGTTATAGTCACATTTATATAAAATGTCAAACATTATACGTTAGCTAAAGGTTGAAGTCACAGAATTATACTGAACAACAATGCAATTTGAGTTCTTCTTGTTTGTACTTTATATTTGATTTATTGTAAGGGAGTAAAACCTACAGAAAAAAATAGTAAAAATATGAATGAATCGCTGCTCTTACAGCTTTTATTGTGCCGTGATGTCTCCTTTGAAACTGTCCTCTTGCTCGTTTTTTGGATGCTCACCTCTTCTTCACCTTTCCTGTTCCTTTCACCAAACTGCTGCACTCTCATTCTCTGCTCTTGCCTCCTGTTCTGGTTACAATTAGAATGCAGTCAGCATGTGCCAAACAAACTCCCCCCAAATCGATCATGTTTGATATGATGATGACGTTTTTAACATCTTATTTATCAACTTATTTAATACATTATATCAATCAATTATTAAACAAATATCAGACTGTAGAAAAGCCAATAATAATGCACTGAGCAAGTTCATGCCATAAGAGCTAAATGTTCATCAAAGAAAATCCTGAATGCCTAATACAGGACAGGCCAACATTGAATGCAGCCACAGATGGACATCAGTCAGCTTTCTGCACTTTCCACCTGATCACATCTGTCCTGTTTGTTTCATTTATGATTACTTTTACATTTGCAGTTAAAATAACTTTAAATGGTAAATGGCCTGTATTTATATAGCGCTTTACTAGTCCCTAAGGACCCCAAAGCACTTTACATATCCAGTCATCCACCCATTCACACACTGGTGATGGCAAGCTACATTGTAGCCACAGCCACCCTGGGGCGCACTGACAGAGGCGAGGCTGCCAGACACTGGCGCCACCGGGCCCTCTGACCACCACCAGTAGGCAAACATGGGATTAGTATCTTGCCCAAGGACACAACGACTGACAAGCCGGGGCTCAAACCGGCAACCTTCCGATTACAAGGCGAACTCCCAACTCTTGAGCCACGATCGCCCCAAGTGACATAGTGCACACATTATTTCCTATGGACTGCTAGATTATCTTGGTTTATTTAAGTTAGTATTTTTAAAGGTGCAGTCAGTCATTTTTTAGGTTACCTGATAGAAAAAGGGATCTTGTACTGATAAATAAACACAGAATAGTGGATAAAAATGACACATTGTTAAATGTGTCATTGGTTTCCTCGTTCTTTAAGCATTACTCATCCTTAGTGTGTCATTTATAAATACCGATATACGTTCTTAGAAAGAACCACTTCTGAACCTGATCTCCTTACTCCAAGGAGCTTTTCTGAGTTATCATTGTGCCAGAGGAGGAGGGCATCCACTACTTCTTTCATTTCACCTGAGTTCACCTGTGGGAAAGCACAGCGCTGAATCCCCTGAATATTTCTTTGAATTCAGGAGGACTTGGGAACTAATCTTGAGTGATTACTGAATTATCTGACTAAAGCCAATGAACCAGAGAAATTCTAAACTCTTAAACATCCCAGAGATGTCTGAATTTATGTCTGCACCTTCACACTCCAGATATGAAGGATCATACCTACGTCAGCAGTGCTGTCAGTATCTTTTTTATTGATTAAATAAAAAATAAAATTAAGAAACTCTCAATTATGCAGTGAGACGCCTTCTTTTTTAAAACATGCAACCTACAGTTAGCTAATAAATTATCTGCACCAATGACAAAACGTGTACCAATTTCAAATATGTTATTATAAATATTTTTACAAATTCAAAAATGTCAGTGATGAAACAGAAAGTTGCTTAATAAATCATGAAAGTGCAAGAGCATATGTGGATGGCTTGTGATTGCATCACTCTCAGACCCTTCATTGACAAAGTAAAAAAAAAAAAGTAGTTTTAAATTTTCATAGTCCGTTTCCACCGTGAACATCTTTTTCATGTCAGTAAATTCATTTTTTTCTTCATTTCAGATGAGGGTGCTGTATTGCTGCACTGCTTTGCTGCTGCTCATTTTTATTCCCAGAGCCTGTGAAGGAGGTAACATCTTAGTGTTTCCTTCAGAAGGCAGCCACTGGGTAAATATGGATATTCTACTAAAGGCATTGCACTCTAGAGGACACAGCATAACAATTCTGTGTTCCAGTAAAAGCTGGTACATCAAGGATATTTCCTCTAGTTATAATATATTAACAGTTCCGGTGGAAAACCCTGTGACTCAGGAGATTGTGTCAAAAATGGTTGCTAAGCTCATAGAATCTGAACAAGGTGCTTTTTCCTTGTCAGGTTTTATCCACATGGGTGTAGGGCTGTTCAGCAAATTTGTTGACATTCACAGAACTATAGGTGAACTTGTAACAGCAATAGTAGATGACAAACAGTTGATGAGAAACTTAAATGAAAGCAAGTTTGACGTGATACTTGCTGACCCCTGCTGGTGGTGGAGTCATTCTGGCCAAATATCTCAACCTTCCTTTGGTTTATAATGTTCGCTGGGTAATAACTGCAGATGCTCATTTTTCCATAGCTCCGTCACCATTATCTTACATTCCTGTGACTGGAACAGGGAATACTGACAAGATGACCTTTTCTCAGAGAGTTACAAACATGGTTTTACACATCATAACTCAACAAATAAACAACCTGGTGGCTAAACTAGTATACCAGAAAATAACTGACAAATATCTTGGGCCTGGTTATGATTTTAATGAGTTAATGTTTGATGCAGACATTTGGCTGATGAGAGTGGACTTTGTGTTTGAGTACCCACGGCCCACAATGCCTAATGTTGTTTATATCGGAGGGTTCCAGTGCAAACCTGCTAAACCTCTGCCTCAGCACTTGGAGGACTTTGTGCAGAGTTCTGGAGACCATGGCTTCATCCTCATGTCTTTGGGGACTTTTGTGACTGAACTTCCTTCTGACATGGCAAATGAGATCGCTGCAGCTTTTGCTAAACTACCACAGAAAGTGATCTGGAAGTATAAAGGTGACAGACCAACCACTCTGGGCAATAACACTTTACTGGTGGACTGGATACCACAGAATGACCTTTTAGGACATCCAAAAATAAAACTGTTTGTGGCACATGGAGGAACAAATGGAGTCCAAGAAGCCCTGTATCACGGAGACCCAGTTGTGGGTATACCTGTGTTTTTTGACCAACATGACAACCTGCTACGTCTGAAAAAGAGGGGAGGAGCTAAGATACTTACATTAACTACAGTGGACAAAGACAACAACTTCCTGAAGGCCATAGAGGAAGTCCTGAATGATCCCTCGTACAGGACAAACATGCAGAGACTTTCCAGGCTACACAGAGATAAGCCAGTAAAGCCACTGGATAACGCCCTCTTCTGGATAGAGTTTGTCATGAGGCACAAAGAAGCAGCTCACCTGAAAGCGGAGTCCTACAGAATGCCCTGGTATTCCTACCACTCTGTAGATGTAGTTTTGTTCCTGGCTGGAGCTATGCTGCTTGTGCTTTTAACCACTTTCTACCTTATTAGGTGTATATACACTGGGATGTGCAAATATAAATTGAAACGTGAGTAATGGAGGATTTCAGTAATGCAGCATTTTGACAAAAACCCCATTGTATTTCTATTGTATTTTATTGAGATTTTATTCAGAATTATATTTTCTTAAAATATTTCTGAATCCATATTGTGATTTCATAATAATGAGCACAAATAAAACACTTGAAATGACTTTCCAACCACAAGATTTACTTATTTGGTAATAAATACTTACTAAAAGGAAGCCAGTGCCCTCAGCTTTGCATGTGCCTGCATGTGAGTGGGATCACTGACTGCTGATGCGGATGGTGCATAAAAGTCAGCAACACTCTGCTGACTAAGTAACTGCAGGTTTCCAAACCTCCTCTGACATTAGTATGAGCACAAAACTGTAAGCTGGAATGGGTTTCATGGCTGAGAAGCTCCTGTAAATATAATATGTAAGCAGCCTGGTAATTTTTCCATATAATATATAACACAAAAGGTGGAGCTGGGAAGGAGGTGGGGTGTAAAGTGAATTCCACATATGCCAGCAACTCTAGGCAGAGTAAAGCAGTTTAAATAGTGTAAAGTGTGTACTCTGCATGAGATTTCGCAATGAGATAAACAGAAGGATATTTCCTGGGTCATCAGCTACCATGTAATGGACTTGATATCAGCTATTTTCATCTTACCCAGTGACAGGTGTGATTCTAGGTTCAAGCTTTTAGGGGGGCTCAGCTCACAATCATAATGTCATACATGCCTTGTAATTGATATTAAGGGAATATGCTGATTGAAAACTGAAAAGTAACATTTAAAATTGTATAACCATAATAATGTTACCTTCCAAAGCAACCTAATTAGATGGATGGCCTATTGTAGTTTCTAAGAATAATTCTGAGTGAATAATCAGATATTCCAATCTATTCCATCAGTTTTAGTGTGGAGCCTTTAGTTATCAAACCCAAGGCAAAGGCTCAGTTGTGAAAGAAGTTAAATCAAAATTTGTGGCAAAGCAGACAAGAATAAAAACATGCACAACACTATTTCAGTCTCTTAATCACACAGTTCACCAACTCATCAAGCACTTCAAGTAGCATTATTCAGCACAAACACTGGAAAATCACCCTGCCAATCCATAGACCTGTACATGAAGCAAACTGGTAATAGAGTTGTTTTCATATTAAAATTTTTGAATTCATAAAACACCCTGTCTTTATTATGCAGAGGCATCACAGAGCATCATGTACACCAATGTCACGAGTGGAGAAAAGATTCTGTCACATCAATATAGTGGCAGCCACTGTGTTCAAGCCATGTTTAGAGTGGTAGTGTGGTGGATTGTTGTATGATATGTATACCTATATAACTACATACACTATATATCTATCTGTACTCAACATACAGTGGCTTGCAAAAGTATTCGGCCCCCTTCAACTTTTCCACATTTTGTCACATTACAGCCACAAACATGAATTTTATTGGAATTCCACGTGAAAGACCAACACAAAGTGGTGCACACGTGAGAAGTGGAATGAAAATCATACATGATTCCAAAATTTTTTACAAATAAATAACTGAAAAGTGGGGTGTGTGTAATTATTCAGCCCCCTGAGTCAATACTTTGTAGAACCACCCTTTGCCGAAATTACTGCTGCCAGTCTTTTAGGGTCTGTCTCTACCAGCTTTGCACAGAGACTGAAATTCTTCCCATTCTTCTTTGCAAAACAGCTCCAGCTCAGTCAGATTAGATGGACAGCGTTTGTAAACAGCAGTTTTCAGATCTTGCCACAGATTCTCGATTGGATTTAGATCTGGACTTTGACTGGGCCATTCTAACACATGGATATGTTTTGTTTTAAACCATCCCATTGTTGCCCTGGCTTTATGTTTAGGGTCGTCGTCCTGCTGGAAGGTGAACCTCCGCCCCAGTCTCAAGTCTTTTGCAGACTCCAAGAGGTTTTCTTCCAAGACTGCCCTGTATTTGGCTCCATCCATCTTCCCATCAACTCTGACCAGCTTCCCTGTCCCTGCTGAAGAGAAGCACCCCCAGAGCATGATGCTGCCACCACCATATCTGACAGCGGGGATGGTGTGTTCAGAGTGATGTGCAGTGTTAGTTTTCCGCCACACATAGCGTTTTACATTTTGGCCAAAAAGTTCCATTTTGGTCTCATCTGAGCAGAGCACCTTCTTCCACATGTTTGCTGCGTCCCCCACATGGCTTGTGGCAAACTGCAAACAGGACCTCTTATGGTTTTCTGTTAACAATGGCTTTCTTCTTGCCACTCTTCCATAAAGGCCAACTTTGTGCAGTGCACGACTAATAGTTGTCCTATGGACAGATTCCCCCACCTGAGCTGTAGATCTCTGCAGCTCGTCCAGAGTCACCATGGGCCTCTTGGCTGCATTTCTGATCAGCTCCTTGTTGGGCCTGTGAGTTTAGGTGGACGGCCTTGTCTTGGTAGGTTTACAGTTTTGCTATACTCCTTCATTTTCTGAATGATCGCTTGAACAGTGCTCCTCGGGATGTTCAGGGCTTGGGAAATCTTTTTGTAGCCTAAACCTGCTTTAAATTTCTCAATAACTTTATCCCTGACCTGTCTGGTGTCTAAATCCAATCGAGAATTTGTGGCAAGATCTGAAAACTGCTGTTCACAAACGCTGTCCATCTAATCTGACTGAGCTGGAGCTGTTTTGCAAAGAAGAATGGGCAAGAATTTCAGTCGCTAGATGTGCAAGATAGAGACAAACACTAAAAGACTGGCAGCTGTAATTGCAGCAAAAGGTGGTTCTACAAAGTATTGACTCAGGGGGCTGAATAATTACGCACATCCCACTTTTCAGTTATTAATTTGTAAAAAATGTTTTGTATCATGTATGATTTTCGTTCCACTTCTCACGTGTACACCACTTTGTGTTGGTCTTTCACGTGGAATTCACAAAAAATTGATTCATGTTTGTGGCTGTAATGTGACAAAATGTGGAAAAAGTTAAAGGGGGACGAATATTTTTCCAAGCCACTGTTTATTCTGTAACTTTCACATAGAGTCTTATCACGAGGTGTTTTGCCCTCACACACACACAATAAATGTTTTTCATGCAGCACATTCAGAAATATGTCTCTTAGAAAATAGTAACATGGTAAGACATAATGAAATCACTGTACTTATGTGATCATACACACACACACACACACACACAGACTATCAACATACACTGGAGTCTTTATTATTATGTAAAGCATTTAACCCATATATTTAATGTAGTTAGGTCAAGTATTATTCAGATGTATATCATAAAATTATCACAAAAAACTATGCTATTTGCTGTACTAATGTGTGAACGTTGACCTATTGTCAGAAGGCAAAGCAAAGGGTTAATCTAAGGGTGTCCTTTTGGGCAGGGCCCTCAACCAGCATCCTGGCCGGACTCTGGCCCGTACTTGCGCCTGCACCTGCTGTTTTTGGGCGTGTTGGAAGGTTTCTCAGCAGCAGGGAGGTGGGACAATTGGTTTCTTCAAAAAAGGACATGGGCAAGACCTCTGGGCTTTATCCTGCCGTTTGTCCGTTGGGGTTGGTCCTAACCTCCATGCGCTTACGGCAAACACCCTAGGGGAGCTTTGCTTTTCCTTCTGTTTTGCTGAGCTTCACTGTTCAATAAGACGGCTGGCATAGAACTTTGTTCCTCTACTGTGATTTTTCTGTTTTTGACTTTAATTGGAATTGAGAAGCTGAAATCCACCTAATTCTTATCTAAGGAATTACTCACACTTACGACCACCACATTATGAATACTGTAAAATGCTACCAATCATATCAATATTTCCTGTTTAGAATGTTGACTAACATCTTTTAAGTGTGCTACTGAAAAGCACACAAAGCAATCATGAAATACATGGAAAATTACTTTGTGAAAAATACAGGGTTTTTTTCAGCCAGCTTCACTATTTGCTCACTTGTTATTCCTGTTCTTGTACAACCCTCAGTCCTCTTTCTCTGTCTCCATCCTCCTCAGTCAACTTGAATTGCAGTTGCTGAAAAATAACAAAAATATAATCTTATAATAATTATTATAAGAGCTGGCCTGGGGTTTGTGAAATTACCATCAATGAATGTGGGTTAAACAGAAGCTACAGTTTTAGAATTTTTTGATAATTTATGACTACATGTCCACTCTTGTTTCTTTTTCTTCTCTCTCTTTGCTGTCTTCATCCTGCTTTCTCCCTTTCTCTCCCTCTCTATCCTCCTCTCTCAAGATTTAAATATTACAATGAATATAAGTTATAAACTGATCCATATCAGTCTATAGCTATGTTCAAACTGAATATAAGCTGCTGCAGGAAATAGACAGGTACAACTAATTAGTAGAGATGGACCGATCCGATATTACCTATCGGTATCGGTCCGATACTGACCCAAATTACTGGATCGGATATCGGTGAGAAATAAAAAAAAATGTAATCCGATCCATTAAATATCAAAAAGCACCTCACAAAACTTGCTACACGGCGTAACTCGGCTCATAACCGTAGCACGTCGCAGCAGTATGCATCACGTAGCTACGCTATGTGATGCATACTGCTGCTGAAATGCTGCTGCTGATACTGCATACGGTCGCAGCAGTATGCATCACGTAGCTGCTGAAATGCTGCTGCTGAAATGCTACCAAACCAGCATTTCATCTCCGAGGAAGTTTTCCCAGAGAGAAGTACAGCAAGGGTGTAAGTTCATCTCTGAATGTTTGTAAAGCATTCCCACGTTAAGCTAAACAACCGAGCGACTGCCTCTTCAATCCTGAAACTGATCAATGATCAGGTGATTGGCTTTTCTGTCGCGAGTCCGTCTCTTTTCTTTGTTTATCGCCCACTTTGCACCAGAAAGAGGAAACCAGCGGCTGAACAACAGCAGCACTATTAAGCTTGATAAGCAGTTGTTAGAATTTATTTAATATTACTTTCTACACCAGGATCTTTTTCTAAGCAGCTGACGGCTGGTAACTGTGCAGGGGCGGATCTAGCAAAGTTTAGCCAGGGGGGCCGATAGGGCATGAACAGGGGAAAGGGGGCACAAAGACATACTTTTCTTTCTTATTCTCATTTAAAATGTCGAGCTTTTAATAAATAATTATCTGACTCTTACACCCAAAGTTTTAATCTGATGTAAAATATATAGAAGTCCATTACTGTATATATGTCTGTGAAGGTTCTCAGGTTCTTAACAGTTAATAATATACCCTAGTAAGCTATAGTACTTTTTCCTTTGGGAAAGTACCATCTGTGAATTCTGCAATTCTGTTTAAGAAAGATGTTAAATCTATTTAATTATTCTTGAAAAATAATTTATTTCTGTGCATTTTTCTCCCTGCATCAAATTAAATTTGATTACATCATTTAAGCATCATGAGGTGGAGGGTGGGGGGTGGTTCCCTGTCTTACTTTTGTAATGATTTCAAAATGCTCTAAAAGGAAAAATTCTTGTTTCCACAGGATAATTTCACTTTAGATCAACAGAATCCAACCTCGTGTTGTTACCATGTCAGTTTCAAGTCATTCTGATTTTGCTTTCCAAAATAAAGGCCTTTTTAAATTGCCCATATACGACCTACTCTTTTAACAATTTCAAAATGCTCTAAAATGGAAAATTCCTGTTTCCACATGATAATTTCACTTTAGAATTATTCTGAACTGTTTTTTTTATTCTTTCTGTTATCCACATATATGTTTTGATCTGCAATGGTATTAGTTTGAATGACATCTCCAAGACCCTTTAATTTGTAATTTTCTTTTTTGTTTTTTCTTTTTACTTTGTTTGTCAAGTATTCACCACATTTAAAACACACAAAAAAAGACAATAGTTAACTTTAAAATTAGTACAGAGGTGGAGAATAAACTCAACCGTGGTGTTATCTTATGTAGTCAGAGAGATTATTGAATGTTTGGGTGGATGTATTTTCCTCTGTGGTAGGTTAGGATGTACGCCCGCTACCCCAGACTCTGTGGGGCTTGGTGGTGGTGCTAATGTAGGCCCCTGTCCGGATGGGCCTTTGTGGGTAATGTAACCCATTGTTACGGGTAATGACATTCTCAACAGGAAGAACTATCAGCTGCCACTTCTCTGACACCAGACATCTCCTCGCAGGAGGATGGACAGCTGTCTCCTGTGCAGGTCAGTCTGTCTGTACTATCATAATTTCTCTTTAACATTTCCATGTAATTACACTAAAGTTACACCCCTCAACTCATGTAATAGCAACCAGAAGAACTATCAACTGCCGCTTTCCTGACACCGGACATCTCCTCGCAGGAGGATGGACAGCTGTCTCCTGAGCAGGTCAGTCATTAAAAATGCTTTCAAATAAGTTGTGATTGGTGCTAGTATCATTGTTTAAATGACCATGTTATATTACATAAAAATATTTGTAAAAACAGAATATACAATTAAATAAATTAAAAATAAAGAATTTTATCAAATGTTGTAACATAGAATGCAATTTCTATTTAATGACACTTCTCAAAATGAATTTTTGCTATATATTCCGACATTAAAAACACTGGCTGTTAATATACTTAAAATACACGAGTATTTCAAGTATATTTACAGATATTACAGTAGTTATGTAACATGGAACAAAACTTTTTCTCACAAAATGAATTTTTCCTCTTTTGTAGCCTAACAGCAACTCATCTGATGATGGATTCCTAAGAATCAGGGTCCCACTTGAACCAACTTTTTTTTTTCTTGAAAAGGAAAGAATGGGCTAATCTAAAAAATAAGAGATCCCAAAGAAGATACAAGGGACTACAGTGGACAAATCTGATTTCAGACAGACTACGGACAGTGTTTCCATATTGTTCCTTTGCTTTCAAAAGGCACAGAGTCAAGGCTTTGGACTCAGTAAGAAAGGGCCCTTTCTTCTGGTGTCTGGGTTACTGCAGTTTCGAGGATTGTCCAGTCACTGTCAATGTCACTGTAGATAAAGAAGACAATCTAAAGGCGAAAGTCAATTTTCAAGATCTCGAGTGTGTGCACAACCACTATGAACTGAAAAGAAGACCAGTAAGAGCTCATAAGAGAGATACAATTGGCCATGAATTGGAAAAACAATTACTTAGAGCCATGTATCTGGAAAAAATGAGCAAAATGGATGATGATGTTGTGCAATCGGGGTGTAGAGATGAAGTTCCAACTCCTCAAGTGTTGAGAAACATAGCATTGGAAATCCGAAAGAAAAGTCGTCTTCATCATAATGAGATTATGAGTCTCCAGTTAATGGTGGCAAACAAGAAGAACAACCCAGAGGATGTATTGCAGAAAGTGATGTTACATCCAAAAGGTGTTTTTTTATGGTCTTCCAAGAGCATTGAAATTTTCCAGAGCCGCTGTCGGGAGGACATAGTTTATTTGGATGCTACAGGAAGTATCATGAAAAAAAAAGAAAGGGTTTGCCTCCTTTCTGTGTTTACGAACTTGTAGTAAGGAATCCACGGAAAACATCCTCTCCCCTACCAGTGGCTACATATTTAACATGTGACCATACTACTGCCTCAGTCACATATTTTCTGGAAGCATTTCTGACTGATGTTGCAAGGGCCTTTGGGCGCAAAGCCATGCGTTCACCTGTAATGCTTATGTGTGATGGATCTATGGTCCTAATGCAAGCTATCTGTTTAGCTTGCATTACATAACTGCATTACATACATTATTTGTATGTAATGCAGTTACATACTGCATTACATAACTTGCATTACATAACTAAGGCATCTTCACAGATGCCTTAGTTATGTTATGAAGAATGCCAAGGAGATCTGTAAAAAGTAGTAAGTGTAGTCGTTTTAATACAGTATGTCTGTGAAGGTTCTCAGTCATCCAGGTCATCGTAGTCAAAGGAGCTTGCAAAGAAAAGCGTCTGGACTTCTTTAAGTTAATTGAAGACATTTCACCTCTCATCCGAGAGGCTTCTTCAGTTCTAAGGTCAATTGGTGGAGAGTCCCAGATATAAACCTGGTGGGAGTTTCCCCCCACAGAGGGACAAAAGGACCCCCTGATGATCCTCTAATCGCCTGAGCCAAGGTGTGGAACTGGGTGTGGGTCCCAATCAGCCAGAGTTTCGGGTGAGTTCATTGTGCAACCTGGCCCCACCTTGTCATGCGAATTCCTGAGGTCAGATGGCCCAGGGTGTGAGTGGGCGTTAAGGCGTCTGGGAAGGGATCTCAAAACTGGATTATAGATGGCAGAGAGTTGGTGTCGTAAACCACCGCCTCTGTTCAAAGATGGTCGCTCACAGTGGACATAGATGCTTCTTTCACTCCTCTTTCAAACCATCTGTCCTCTCTGTCCAAAATGTGAACATTGGCATCCTTGAAAGAGTGACCTTTATCCTTAAGATGCAGATGGACAGCTGAGTCTTGTCCTGTGGAGGTGGCTCTTCTGTGTTGTGCCATGCGCTTGTGAAGTGGCTGTTTGGTCTCTCCAATGTAGAGGTCTGGGCATTCCTCACTGCACTGTACGGCATACACCACATTGTTAAGTCTGTGTTTTGGCGTTTTGTCTTTCGGGTGAACCAGTTTTTGTCTGAGTGTGTTGCTGGGTCTGAAGTACACCAGGATGTCATGCTTGGAGAAAACCCTCCTGAGTTTCTCTGATACACCGGCTACATAGGGGATGACAATGTTGTTGCGTCTGTCCTTCTTATCCTCCCTCGCTGGTGTCTAATCTTCTTTTCTGTGCCTCTTTGCTGACTTTAAGAACGCCCATTTAGGATAGCCGCACGTTTTGAGTGCTTCCTTTACATGTGTGTGTTCCTTCTTTGTTCCTTCAGGCTTAGAGGGAACATGTTCTGCCCGGTGGTGTAGGGTCCTAATTACTCCAAGTTTGTGTTCCAGAGGGTGATGGGAGTCAAACAGGAGGTACTGGTCCGTGTGTGTGAGCTTCCGGTAAACTTCGATGTTGAGGTTGCCATTCTCTTCAATGTGCACAGCGCAGTCCAGGAAAGGCAAACAGTCGTCCTTTGTGTCTTCCCTGGTGAACTTGATGTTTTTATCCACAGCGTTGATGTGCGCAGTGAAGGATTCCACTTCTTGTGTCTTGATTTTGACCCAGGTGTCGTCTACATATCTGTACCAGTGGCTGGGTACTCTTCCTTTGAAAGAGCCAAGAGCCTTCCTTTCCACTTCCTCCATGTAAAGGTTGGCTACAATAGGTGACACGGGGGAGCCCATGGCACAGCCATGTTTTTGTCTGTAATAGCCTTCGTTGTATTTGAAATATGTAGTGGTGAGGCAGAGGTCTAACAGTGTGCAAATCTGATCGGGTGTGAAGTTGGTCCTGTCCTCCAAGGAGTTGTCTTCTTGTAGTCGTTTTCTGACAGTCTCCACTGCCTCCGTGGTGGGTATGCACGTGAAGAGAGAGACTACATCAAAGGACACTATGGTTTCATCTGGATCCAGGGTAAGTTTCTGGACCTTGTCAGTGAAGTCGGTGGAGTTCTTGATGTGGTGTGGGGTGTTCCCCCACGAGAGGAGCAATACTGTTTTAATACAGTATTCACTTGTTTGTTTGTTTTTTATTGTGACATGGCATTTCATTTTTCAATTTGGGAAAACTGTTTATTACTGTTTTGGAAACACTTAAAGATAATTTCTTCTTAAACTGCAGTGCACCAAAGAACTACCATCTTGCAATGCACACTGTTGGAGTCTTCACTACTGCAACTTCCTTAAAAGACCTCAATGACATGGTTCGAAGTGCTGCAGTTGTTTTTGGGAGTCCTTGTAGTGGTGAGAATGTCGAAAAATATTTTCACAACCTGCAGTTATGGATGCAGAAAGCCAATGTTGATGTTGATGGCAATGCCAGAAACTCAAAAGCTGATGAGGACCTAAAGGTAAACTGAAGTCAATTTTTATTAAAGCTAAAGGCTACACTTTTGCCTCTTATACTTCTTTTTAAATACTTTGGAATAGCCTAATAATCACAAGTCACAAGTAATTTGAAATGTTTTATACAGGTTTGATTCAGCTGGCGCCAGTGGGATAGCCGCATGAGTGAAGATGGTGAATGTTTGGTTTAGTGCGAACAACTGCATCCAATTTTTGCAGTTGGTATAATGTCCATCACTGGTCACCAATTATCTCAGTTCCCATTGTTCTTCTCCAAGATCTTATCCATACTGCGTTCAAAACACAGTCTGAGTACTCACAGCCCTGCCAATCGTCTATCAAGTTGGCCAGCCTTATGGGATTTTGAACAGCTGTAGCAGCTTCTTGTTCTTCGATAAGCCAGGTCCAAGCCAGCTCCAATCAGCCCAAACTCTGTTATCGTGGTTCCTAATACATAGGTAGATGTCGTTCAATGTCCTCCATCGAGTGTCGTCAGACACGCGATGCAACCGACCATCGAGTATCCGGCAGCAAACGTCTCCGCAGGACAATTGGATCAAATCTATATTTCTTTAGGCTTTAGAGGACAAGACTGAGAAACTCTTTGAGGGTTAGAGTTAGATGAGACTAGACAAACACATAGAAGCAGCAGGGAAGCCAAAGGAGGGAGAGGGGGAAAGATGCGTCCGCCTCCTCCGAGAGCCAAAATAGATGAAATTTATGTCTGCAATTTAAAATGTAGTCAGAGGAAGCACTGCAGCGATTTGGCTCAGTTCCTATTTACTTTGTACCATTTCTTCACTAGTGTGAGAACCTGATATGTCTATACACCTTTCTCATCACATCACTGCACTGTGAGTCATATGCAGCAATGATTGTAAATAATGCGGACATTCTCATTTGAAGGATAATCCTATTCAATAAAAGTCACTGCTTTCTAATGTATCCTGCCATCTTTACTGCATATGTAACAAAAGTAAACATAAGATGTGAAATTTTAAACATGACTTGAACTTGGACTGTTCACGGTGAATTGTGGAATTGCTGTTGATGGCAAATTTGAGGAAAATAGTTTTAGGCAAGAATATCTTTAGGCATGAAGTTTTTCTTCAGCTGACTTGTTAAAACACAAACAACTACAGGGTGCTAACATACACTCAGTGTTTAACAACCATTTTAATTCATCTAATCCTAGTTTGTTCACTATATAAACTAAATTTCTTTATAATCAAAGCACTTACAGAGTAGGTGGCATAGATTGTGATCATGACATTAAACCAATTCCACCACATTAAGGGTTCAACTGTTTTACAACTGCTGCATCGCTTTGCTGTTTCAGAATACCAGTACGAACAAGAAGCTACTGATTCTTCACCTCCATGGTAATAAACTCAATTTATGGATAGTGAATGTGGCTCCAAATCTACGACAAGGCTGACTACAAATATGTGGTGTCACTCTCAGGCTGCGTGGATCAATAAAGACAAGACTTCAAACAGCCTAAATCAATGACTGTGTGATCAGCAAATTCATCATCTCTCAGAGCTTCTTCTGCACTGTCACCAGCATCCTGCTCGGGTGAAAAACAAGCAGGAGAATCTTCTGGAGTCTACATTCATCACTGATGATTTATTGGTAACCTGGGAATGTGCTCAGTCATAAATGATGTAGTAAAAAGTTGGTGTTTAGTATATGAGAAAAACCTAGAGCTCATTCATTATCAGTGTCAGTAGAAAAGATACTTACACCTAAATACTAGGGGTGCAACGATACACAATATTCACGGTTCGGTTCGATACTTTGGTGTCACGGTTCGATATTTTTTCGATACAAAACAATGTTCATGCTTTTTTAATGTCATTTATTAAAATTATAAATAGATATTTTAACTCAAAAGTACAGTTTTTAAATTTAATGTTGCTGAAACAACAAAGTAATGAAAAAATAAATGTATCTGATTGAGAAATCACTCATCTTTGGAAAAGAGAGTTTATTACAGAGAAATGTCTCTTTCCAAAATAAAAGCTATACTATACGCTTCTTCTGGGCTATATTCTAAGCAGCATATTAAACATATCAGGTCCCCATAAGGAGAATCATGTGCTAACGGCTGTCTAAATGACTCGGGTAAAGTTTGTAGCACGCGTGCTTGTTGTTTTTGTCTGCTTCCACTTGTCTTTGCACGAGGATGATGTCGGAGTAAATGTGCAGTCATATTCGTTGTGTTCCCACTAGTGCTGTCAGCGTTAATCTGAAATGACGTTAACACCACAACACGGCAAATCTCCGTTAACGAGCTACAGCTGATCACCCCGTGCGTGGGGCTGGACGGCCAACACGTTAACGAGCTAACTGCGCTAACACACTAGTTCCCACCATGTAATTGAGCATTGCTGTCACATCCAACATACTGTTTTACTTTAGTCCATGACGCGCTTACCTTCAGGGTCATACTTCACATGAAAACCAAAATAGTTCCAAACGCTTAGATATTCTTTGTCTGTCTGAAGTACTGTGACCTCTGACCTTTGTGCCGGGTGTGTGTGAGGGGTTTCCTTCCAGCAGCATTGTGTTTGCAGTGTTTTCACGTACAGCTGTGAAGTAGCTCTACACGCACTGCAGCCTGCACAGCTCTGCACAGCTCTGCTCAGTGCTGCTCATGTGACCGCAGGGTGACTAATCACAGCAGAGCAGGGAGGAGCGGGCAGAGAGAAGCAGTGGCTGCAGACACGCCTGTTGTCTGATGAATGGGTACAACACTGAACAAACTTAAGCACTGATCTGATGCCAATACCTGTGTTGCCACCGATACTGTCGATATTTAATCAGTCCGCCCGCCCCTACAGCCCGGCGTGTCCTGAGTCTGCACTGGGTCTCCTCCGATTAGACTTGAAACTCATCATGAGGAGGCGTCCTGTTCAGATGCTGAACCTGCCTCCTTTTTATGTGGAGGAGCAAATCTGCTCTGAGCTCCTCCTGAACTCCCGTCCCTGAAGCCCCTCTGGAAGCTCATTCCCACGCTCGTGCTCACGGGTGAGGGCAGGAACGTAGAACGAGCTGTAAATCTGCAACTTCGCCCTCAAAGCTCGACACAAATGTCTGTCAATAACCCGCTCCGCTCTCCTCCGACTCGTGAAACTCATCCCAGCCTGGAGTGGACCTCCACCCTGTTCCTACTCCACCCCAGCAGAAGGTGACGTTAAAGCAGCAAGTAGCTGTTTGACAGCTCCGATCTATGGAGTGTGAAATTAGACGCTGGCGCTAAAGATCATGGGTTAATGTTTACATGTTTGATGGTTCAGATGTTGTCTTCAGCTGAAGCAGAGAGATAGAAATAGTGATATAGAGAAATAGTTAGCTATTTAATATTTCAATTATTAATAAATGAGGATTTTTACGAGTTATTTTCATGTGACAGTTGGAAGCAAATTACAGAGCTGCTCGTTTACCTCTGTGTTCACAGCTGGTCCTTCGGGGTCCTGCTGTGGGAGATCTTCACCCTCGGGGGGTCTCCGTACCCCGGCGTCCCTGTCGAGGAGCTCTTCAAGCTGCTGAAGGAGGGACACCGCATGGAGAAACCATCGGCGTGCCCTCAGGAGCTGTGAGTACATCATCACATCAAACGCTTCAGTCTGACACTTAAGCAGAGGAGCCGGTCATTCCTGGAAAACTCAGCAGAAGAGACAGCTTCATTAAATGCCAATATCTGAAAACATGAGACCTGGAGGATGAGCCGACTTTAAAAATCCAACATTTACGACTTTTATGCTCTAAATTCACTTGAAATTAGTCAAACAAGTATCTCCAGACAGCTGCAGCTAACAAACCTTCTGCCAAATCTGAAGGTTGCTTGTGTAGTCGCACGTGACTGCATGTAAATAAGGAAACGCAAAGTCAGAGACACAGCTGCAAACATCTGTGATCAAAAGAGGATATTTTGTTTTATTTGGTATTGTGTTCATTGATGTGTTGATCCGACCTGCGCAGTAAAGCGTGTGTTGCATGGTCTCAGGTATCTGATGATGCGGGAGTGCTGGCATGCTGTCCCGTCCTGCAGGCCGACCTTCCAGCAGCTGGTCGAGGATTTGGATCTAACTGTCTCCATCATGGCCAACCAGGTGACTTGTCGTTTCTTTGTTAAGGAGTAAAACCTTCAAATATCCTCCACTTCAGCTGTTTCTCTTCAGTTGGTCCCTCTCGTTCCTCTTTAAACATTTAACTGATGGGTGGAGCACTCGCTAACCATCAGGAAGACTGAGACAGTTATTTTATTATTTCTGTAAATTTAAAGTTATCTGTGAGCTGCTGTGAAATTTATACCACAGTCTGTGTTGGTTTTCTCTCATCTTAGTTGCAGTTGGCTAACGCAGAGCTGTGTGACTGCCTCAGTGCTGAAGCCTCTGCTGGACGTCAGAGGAACTGCAGCTTTGCTTTGACCTTTCAAAAACGTGGGGTCATGATTGTATTCATTTATTTGAAGCGGCATGGGTCTCTTGGCAAGAGAGCATTGATGTGACGTTGAGCAAAGAAAAGTTAGAAGCGAGTTTTGGTGTCATGTGACAGAGCTAAAGTCTCCAGAGCTTCCACTTCCTGTTCTAACGTGTGATTCTGCCTCTGCAGGAGTACCTGGACCTGGCCGTCCCTCTGATCCAGTACACTCCGGTCCAGTACTCCCCGGTCAGTGCCTATTCAGCTTACTCCTCCATCTCCACATAATCCTCCCGGGAGCCAGTCTCCTTCCTGAATCCTCTTCCTCCCATTTCCTGCACAGCAGTAGCGGCGGCGGCCCTGGGACAAGCTGCTTGGCTGCGGCCTGATGTGAAGAACAGCTGGACTGAGCTGAGATCAGGAAACAGCACGGACTGACGAGACGTCCTCAGTGTGAATATTGTACATAAAGTTTGTCTCATCTGAGAAACGGGACATGAAAGGGTCAAGGTGGGAGCGAGAGTCTGTATAAATGTATAAATGTGTAAAACTCAAATCTCCCTGATGCTCCTGAATGCCTCGTTTATGGATTTTCTTTCTTAGATCTGTAAAATAACTGATTAACATATTAAAATACCAGAGTTTTTAATGCTTTGTGGATTAAATGTGAGTTATTCTTTTGAATAACTTCATGAGCAGCTGTTTGTTTCTTCAGAAAGTGAAACGATGAGTCTAAGGAAGCACGGACATTAGAAAATGTCTCTGATGATTGATGTTTTTTCTAGTCTTTGTTTTTCGTCATAATAACTAAGGTCAGCTTTAGTTTGAGCTGTAATAACTTTGATCACATCATCCTGGTGCAGACGAGAGGATCGGTTGCAAGCGCGTTCATAAATGGTTTCTTATAAAGTTCTGTCTAAATATATATTTGAATGATATTGGGTTTGAGATGGCGTGGCGCAGAAGGACGGCCTCAGAAGTGGAGGCCCCATTGATGAGAGAGAGTCTTCATCATGGCTCACACAAACATGGCATTTTGCTCCCACAGAGAGGAAACATGATGGTGTTTCAGGTGCGTGTCTGTCTGCTTCAGCCTGTCTTTCCTGTTTCCTGCGCTAATACCATCAGTTTCCCCTCAGGCTTCCATGAATGTCTAAATCCTCTCCAGAGGGAGCTCTGCTGGTAAGATGTGATGATTGCAGCACAGGGAACATTTCAGATTTAGTTATTCACATTTGTGCTCAGCTTAGCTTAGCTTAGCATAACTGATCAGCAGGTAAAAAAGTAAGAGGAAATCTCATTTCAACAGGTCTATTTTATTTTTGTGGGACTAAAGTTATCTGTAATTCATAAACAGTTATTGCAATCTTCTTGTACTTCCTCTGGTGTCCAGCACTGAGTGGTTTCCATACACTCCCATGTTAAACCTTTACAGTACAAATAAACAAGTTTACACATTTACACTTTTACAATACACAAACTGCTTGGTCTCTGTTGATATTTTTTAAATAATTTCCTCTTCATGGGGAGTTTGCATTGTTAGGGGCGTGGCCTTTTTGACTGATGGGTGGATGGTGACACAGCCGGCTGTAGCTGCTAGCTGTCTGCTAACTTCACCTGAACTGGACCACTGGACCGTGTTTGTGCTGTTGGAGCATTTTTAATGACATCATCTGATCGATAATATGGCTGCTGTGAGGTACTAACAGACTGTCCAAGAAGGCGGAACTCCAGGTTTGCTGAGTAACATCTGGGGATTTTGATTGGATGTCACACTGATTAGCAGGTATTTATGTGTGTGTGATACACCTGTACAGTCTGTGGATTCAGTTTGTGTATGAAGATGAAAAGAGGTGGTGAACTTATGAAAGTGATCCTTTTCTTTGATCAGATGAGGAGATGGTCATGGTCATGCTTAAAGAGCTTATCTCAGGTGTGTGTAAGTGTGTCAATGATGGTGAGGTTACAAATACTGGGCTAAGATGAAGGTGGTGTAGGGTTTGCTTTAGTAAAGGCAACATTAGATCCTCTAATCATGCCTCAGTTTGTTCTTCATGTTCTGTATCATTGATCTGACCTTGCAACGTTAAATATAACAGAGTAAAACTCTGACCTTAAACTTCATTCACCTCACCTGTTCTCTTGGGGTCTAACCCTCTCGTTTCACTTGTGCAGAGGCAGAAACTTTGGTAGCGCTGTGTTTCTGGTTCCAGGAAAAGCCTGATTGAGGCTAATCATCCAGACTAGTGAGCTGAAGACCCATCGTTACTTTCAGTGACAGATGGCTGAGGGTTGCTCACATTACACCTGCAGGAGTGTGGATGTGACTCTGGGTTACCTGTGAACGAAGGTGCTTTCATGTGGTGTCAGAAAAATCAGGAAAACCAACATTTCACTGGGAAACAGTGATGAAGGACACCATAAACCATAAAGAGCAAAACATTCTCTGTGATTCAGAGTTTAACTGTATCTTCAACAGATGAAGATGTGATCAGCACCAGCCCTGTGGGCTTAGCAGGCCACAAAGTACAGCTTTGATATCCATCTTACTAATTTCAGTTTTTACAGAACAAATCAGCCTGAATGACATGACCACACTGTTCATGCTGTAGAAGGACCGCTTTTGGTGAATGATCACCACAGTAGAGCCCCACACTGAACTGATACCTCAGCCCTGAAAGGCCCAAGCACTCCCAAAAAGGGGACTTCGATCAAAAACAAAATAAAAAAAGTGATTGATAATCCAAATCCATATTACCATTTTATTGAATTTATAACATGAAACCAGGTTGTTCATGTAAACAAGCTCAGTCATTAGAAGTAGTAAAGTGATCATGTTGTTTAAAGGTCCTTACAATAAGCTCTTAATTAATCAGAATCAGAATAGTGTAACAATCCCTAAGGAAATTAATGAAGAAACAACTGCAGACACAACAACATACATTAGGCTGGACACTGCTGTAATACCAATTTAAACCAGAAGGTGTCAATGTAACCGCAATATAACCTATTGAGAGAAGTATTTCTCACTATAAGATTTGACAAAATAAGTATTTAGCATGACATTTTGGGGATTTTACTGGCTTCACAGCTTGTGTTTCCTTGCAGATGTTAAATGTAACGTAATATGAGCTAAATTATAAACTTCACGTAAACAACCACAAAAACACCACAGAATCAAAGGACCTGCCTCCCCACAGGAACGAGCACACATACAGTCATGCTTCTCTAAGAAGTCCAACAGAAGCAGCAGGGAATCAATCACTGCTGTGATCAGTGAAGCAGTTTCCTCCAATAATCAATAATATCTGTGATCAGAAGTCGATAAATGTGCTGTTCTTTAGCTACCTATCGGTAGGATCTGCTGCAGATCGATATCAGATCTCTAATGTTCTCTTTACATTTTAAAGAGTCCTGAGAATGAGACTTTGGACGAATGTGGGTTATTAGGTAATTATTGATTATTGATTACTGGTATAAATGCTGTCAGTAAAGTGGTAATCAATGAGAGGATCATTCAGTGTTTGTGAGTTTCCTTTAGTAATCTGTGAGGGTGATTTTAAAAAAACACGATGCACAGTAAACAAAGCATCAAATGAAATTTATTCTTATAACACATGTCATTACACATAAAGGAGCCAATGTGAAAGAGGTCAAATGTAGTCAGAGAAGAGCTGCAGAATCCAGATCAGCGAAGCACAAACCTCCATCCATCCACCAGCAGCTACACATGAGACAGCAGGAGGCTTCAACGCTCAGGTGAAGTCTGAAAACTGCAGCAATGACTGCAACTGTCTGAATTTTGGGCTCACATGGATGACTGTGCTGAGATTATTATCTGAAACTCTGAACATCCACCACCAGAACTGAAGATAAACAACTGACTTTTTAACAGAACTTGAGGACCACTGACATAAACTAGGTCCAGTGCTGACATGTGTGGGCTGAAGAGCAGTGGACTGGAGAAGACCCCTGGAGGAGCCGCAGCGATGCTTCTGCAGAGTGAAGCAAGGAGAAAAGCATTTAAAACCAGATCTGCTCGCTTCACAGAAATCTCACAGCTGAGGGCTCCCTCGTCTGAGAGATGACGCTCTCTGTGTAAGGTATGATAAGCTCGGTAAAGAGAAATGCCATTTTGGGGGGAATTACCACCTCCATTAAAATGTAACAAAAGGTTCCCAACTATCGTGAAACCATAGGGGAAAGCGTCAGCAGTGCTTTTCCCTTATCCCTAACGCAGTGTTTGCTTAACACTGAACAGGTCGGCCCACAGATCAGTGTTTAGAGTCAGGACTGATCCCACCCCAATCCAAACATCAGTTAAACAGAATTGCCCTCTGGGAAATAATCGTTGCACACCCTCTATTATACAGGCATCCATTAGCAATGTTGATGTGATGTAGCTACCAATGATTGGTTATTTCTTTCTAATTGGTAATTAGTTTGGGTAGTCTGTAAAATTAACTCATAATAAACTAACAGCCCTTATTTAATATCTTGTATTTTCTAAAAATTAGGCCTTTGTTTTACGCCATTATCAAATTACAACACAAATAATAAGGATTTAACATCTCCAGGGTTAGCTTCCTGTCTGCCCGTTTATTTTATAATAGAAGAACTACAGCATCAAAATGACTTGATTTGGGAGGTAACCAGCATGTGGTTAACATGAAACCCTAACCATAATCCTACCCAGAAGCAGCTCACCAGAGACCAGGTGGACATGAACAGGTGAACAGAGAGAGATGAGGTCACATACCATCGATCACTATGAGCCATACAGTGTGACGAGAGACTCCTTCAGAGTTGCTTGCCAGGCAGGTGTACTCTCCAGCATCAGCCAGAGTTACATCTCTCAGAGTCAGCAGCAATTCTACCTCATAATCCATCGTATTCAGATCCTCAACCTGTGAGGGAGACGGACATGGATATCACCCAAACATGTTTCACTCAAAAAGTTCCAATCAAAGCTGGTCGATACAGCTCTAAACACTGGGTCAAGAGTCTGAGAGAACTTTAAGAGTGTGACACTAAAGGCCAGTTTACGCCAGTTAGTTTACTTTTCTTTTAGTACGGGACTAGACTCGGTCCATGTGTGGGAAAGGAAAAGTAATCCCATGGTTTAGTGGCATATCGTGGTGATATGCAGGTAAGAGCGCAGTAAACTGTAACACATTATACAAGTCTTAACTTCTGCCCATCCATCGTCTCTGGAACCCTCCTGAGCCGAGACATCCTTCAGAGGGAGTTCTTTTCCACCACATTTGTCTGCACTCTTATGCCTTTGGTCCAATGCCACAGCTCATCATCACAGATCATGGTAAAAATATAGATTAACAAGTAAATCGACGGCTTTACCTTCACCCAGCACAGCAGACATTCCACCAAGCCCTCTAGGAATGCCCTACTTCACTTTACTCTGGTTTGGAAGGAAACTAACCAGAGTGGGCAATCCAACATCTTCTAGATAAAAACTGTTGCGTCAAATTTGGAGGTGCTGATTCTCATCCCTGCCTTCCCGATGAATCTGAATTTGAGCAAACAGGTGGAGTCTTTGCCAGTACACCAGCATAGCATCTGACTGCTAATAGGTGATTTGTCACCCTTGTCCCCTCACCTTCCTCCACAGAAAAGGTGGAGGACACCACAAGGTCAGCAGCTGATCTTTGGATGGTTTGAGAGCGACTAAATGTCCTGCTTCATGGCTTCACCAACATGTGAGTTTTTGTTTTAGTGACACCCAAAGCTATACTCTACCCTCCCATACATGTCAGCTGCCTCCAGAGGCTCGCAAGCTAACTAAAATTTGATAGGACTCCTTCTACTGCATCTCTGGTGTCCACCAGGTGGTTTGAGGGTTGATGTTGCAGCTCCAATAAGACACCTCTTTAATAGAGAGGTTTAAGCCCAAATAGGACAATTTAATAGAAATTGTCCTATTTGGGCTCAGTGTCCCATCCTCGAAATACCATTCTAATTCTGGAAGTTGCAGCTGTTGATCTTCCCGACCGTTGCCTATAAATGGTATTTTTTTTATATGTTTGAATGTGTCAGGCCTGCCCGGTACCCTCCCCAGCCACAAAGCAGAGGACAGCTCAGCTCCAGTCTTCACTCGAGTGGTTGCAGATGTGATGACAGAAAATGTGCATCTTTGAAGCTGGAGCTGCAGTCTGTGACCTTCATTCCCATTCATTTTTTCTCCCTGTTACACTCATGCACAAAAACTACAAGCTTGGGTTTAGGAAAAGATCACGGTTTGATGACGTTAACCCTTACCCCACCATGGACCAGAATAACATTAATCTAGCTTCAAAACACTTTGGAGACATAAAATAATACTAACATAAGCCTGTAGTGCTGCCTGATTGTGGTGTACGTACTTTGGGAGGACGAACAAAGGGAAATATGTCTATGTCTTCTTTGCTGCCATTGATCACGATGTGTTTCAACCACCGTATGTAAGGCTGTGGGTCACCAATCACTGCGCACACAAACTCCACATCACTACCAACAACAGCGATCCGGTTACCCTGCAGCCCAGCATGCAGGTCTGGCTTTTGAGGAGAACGCTCTGTAACAAAACAAGGTTTAAGGTTAGCATGATGCAAGATCATACAAACGACTAATGTCCACAGAGAGCAGGAGGAGACAGATAGCCATTCTGTTTGCCTGCAACATGAGGATGTTCAGTCTGGATAAAGTCTTTATGAAACTCTGTACGTTTTGTAGTTTACTGACGTTATGTTTGTCCACTTAGTAAGTACTTAGAAAATGCATTAATGTTATTACTAAAGCTCACTGTGCCATAGTTTAGTGATATTGAGTTTTTATGTGGTTATATTTGCAATCTCAGATTTGGAGGGAGTTCTGTGTTTCTTTCACATGGTCACATTTTAATGTTAGGTATATTTGATATATTGTTATTGACTTTGTTCAGTGAGCTTTAATGCGGTTTAAACAAAGAATATCCTTGGGACAACCCTACAACAAATCAGCACTTTATTCACTCCAGCATTTCCACTCTTATACTTCTCAAAGTGCTGTCATTTTATTTTTACTTGTTAAGGCCAAACCGCCTCCATCAGTCATGCAACCTCCTTGTTGGTGTGGGCGGTTGTACAGGACCAGTGAAAAGTTCGGACACACCCGCCGAAGGTCAGAGTTATGGTCGACACACACAGTCCAAAGTACTGGAACCATCTGGTTTTTGCAATAACGCATGCTGTATGCCGTGTATACATGCTGCAGATAATCTTACCAATTACATTCAGCTGATAGGTGTGTTGGAGGGTCCCGTGTCCATTCTGCACCACACAGGTGTAGTTCCCTTCATCAGAGGGAGACACTGACTCCTTTATTAGAGTCCATGTGTGGTCTCTGATCTGCAAGATTAAAGAAAGATACAGAAAGGGTGAAGTAAAGCTTTACAAGCTGAAGTTGTTTCTAGAGGCCTTTGACTCGTTGGTCCATCCTGACCTCTTTTCCGTTCTTGTACCATCGCAGGGCAGGAAGCGGCTTTCCTGTCGCTTGGCAGTGAAACTTCACCGTCTTCCCGACAGGAACTCTGTAGATGTGTCTCTTGTCCGGCCTCACCCACTGCGGTGTCAGTGATTCTGAGACAACTTAAGGAAAACATCATGATTAATACTGCGTATGCACCTTTTCAACACAAAGACTGAAACTAAGAGGATCAGCTTGAGGGTTAGCGTGCAGCTTCTCACTGCCTGTGCAATATTCCCCAGGTTTTTCTGAACAGGGTCGAATTAAATGCCTTTTTCACCACAACCAAAACATTTCATGTTCTCTGATGAAGGAAACACCATGTAATTAAAACCATCTATTTTGAAACTGAAAGACAGGTTTAGCTCATTAGCGGCGTTTTTGAGGATCATAAAAAACTGCCTTCTGTGACACACAACATGCTTAAGGAGCACAAATTTGCACCCCAAAGAAACCATCTTCCAGGTCGAGAACAGGGTCCTAGGCGCCCTAGGCAAGAGCCATCCGGCATTTTGCAGACCCCTCCCTCCTCAAGGTGCTTTATATTGTAAGGTAAAGGCCGTACAATAATACAGAAAAACCTCAACCATCAACTGACCTCCTGTGAGCAAGCACTTGGTGATAAGGGGAAGGAAAAACTCCCTTTTAACAGGAAGAAACAGGCTCAGGGAGGGGTGGCCATCTGCTACGACCAGTTGGGGTGAGAAGACAGAACTAAAAATATGCTGTGGAAGAGAGACAGAGATTAATAATAAGTTGTGGCAAACCACCAGGGGATTCCACTCATACCCAGCGAGAAGGGAAGAGGGAGGAGTGATGTTTTGGATTCTAGGAGATGTTTTGCCACCTTGTGAAGTCACTGGGGTTGAGTGAAGCTGAGATTAAAGTTGATATAAAATGTGATGAGCTCTTGTGTCATCCTTACATGCCTCCACAAAGTAATGATTAAGTGCAGGGAGGTGTATAAGACCTTCCAGCTGCCCTGACTGGTTTGAACTGTGTTTTACATTTTTCACTGTAAATAAATGCACCGGGTTCACTTGGAGCTAACAACTCTTAAAAACCTGAGGTGTTACATTTGGTACAGTGGTAATTCTGATGGGTTTTCCATTTGCGCCATGGTTCCTGGCTCTTGTCCTTGCTGGGTTTGGTAACGTTTAGGGCTGTTCTTGTTCCCCAGGTGTTTTCACTTCTCCCAGTTGCCCTGCTGTATACTCAGAGGGGTCCTCGGCCCTCAGTCTTTGCCTCAGCTTCTGTTAAGCTATCCTAGTTCCTCCCTGTAAACTCTGAATCCTGTTCTGCACATTGCTTTGTGGATTTTGTATTGTGCAACTAGTCTGCGGGCCAAAATTGGCCCGCAGACTAGTTGCATTTGGCCTGCGAAGCCATACCAAATTACTATTAGAGCTGGCCTACTGGTATTATACAGCTAATATATATATTGTTTAGTATTAAGCTTTGCTTGTTCCATATTCAATTTTTCAGCAAAACGTGTTTGAGTCCATAAGAAAAGATTCATTCTTATATCTGGAGGAATAAATATATTTCAATAAATATTAACGTTAGCCCGCGACTTTGTTCCAGTTTTGAATTTTGGCCCACTGTGTATTTGAGTTTGACACCCCTGCTCTATGGCATGGTCCTGGGTCGGTGACCCAGCATTTTGAGTTTATTATTATTTTCTAGTTTCTTCTGATTTTATGGTAATTCTTATTTTGTATTAGTTCTTAGGGTTTGGTTCTTGTGTTTAGTGTTTTAATGTTCTCCCGTCTGTGCTCTGTTCGTGCCCCTAAGTTAGTGTTGTAGAACAGCTTGTGAATTTCCTGTTTTACTTTGAAGGTCTGTGTCTCGTCGTGTCTAATTAGGTTCAGCTGTGTTCCCCTCTGGTGTGTCATTCCCGCATTACCTTGTGTGTATTTATAGTGGGTGCCTGCCTGTGTTCCTTGTTGGTTCGTCTGTGTTATTCAGTGTTGGAGTTGGAGTGTCATCTCCATGTATCGTCCCGTGTCCTTATGTTTTCAGGTTTGTTTATTAGTTTTTCCCAGTCTAGGTTTTAGTAGCTCCCTGTTCCTTATTTCCTGTATTTGTACTTCGCCATCACGTTAAATAAACACTCACTCGCACCCCAGCCAGTACCTGCATTTTGGGTCCTTTTCTCGTAACACCACACGACTGCTGCCCCAGCCGTGACACTCAATGTTTTTACTGTTTATGAACTGACTGACCTTGTCTCCAAAAACCCATGTAAGCCAGAGCAAACCCGAACAGTGGTCCCATTAACTGGTTAACTACCAGTTTAGATTCTTTGCTTGTCATCTGACAACTTCTAAACATTTTGTGTCCCTCATTCAATACTTTCATTGAATCATAGAACAAATATTTACTTAATATATTAATATTAACAGAGAAGGAGAGATCTGAGATCATATGTCTGTATTCTATCCTGTACAGATCTTCATGTACCTTCATAGACAATGAGCGATGCAGATCTGTAGGAAAACCCAACAGAGTTTCCAGCCAGACAGGTGTACACTCCAGCATCATCCAGGGTTATGTTCCTCAGAGTCAACACCTCAATTTCTTTGTCTGTGTTCAAATAACCACTCTGAGAGAGAAACACACAAAAATCTGTGTCATCCTTCATCAGTGTCCCCCAAAGGTCAGAGCTGAGTTAAATTACTCACCATCAGCAAACTGAAACTCAAAAGTCAAACTTAAATCTCTCACAAAGTCAGTGAATTCAGTTCATGGATGCAAACTTTAATTTTACCACTTCAACAGTCTAGTGCAGGAGACTAAGAGATCCCCTGAGATCACTCTGATTTTTCAGAGTGATCTCAGGGGGGTGGAGAAGTGGGTTCAGAGTGTGGTGTCAGGGGAGGCTTACCCACACAGCTGTTCTTCATCACCTGTCTGAGCTGTGTGGTTTGAAGCCATGCAAGCTTTAAAGCCATGCAAGCGTGTCAGAAACAGCTGGAAATAAAACACCTGTTAACGTGTCACACTGTGTGTGGGGGTACTTTATACCTGTCACAAATCTGAGAAAATATAAGGATTTAAAAACACAAAATCATAAATTGAAGCATAAAGATTTGGTTCAGCTTTATTTCCAGTTCAGTTAGATTTCCTGTTGCTGAGACTGGACTGATGAATCGGACGTCTAGTCAGCTAACTCAGCTTTCGTCCATAATTCAACAGCTTTCCCAGCAGAACATTGTTTCCTGAATGGCAGTAAGCTGTTAGAACAATGATTCAAAAAGTGATGTTCCCATATGTTGTTATTGTAAATGTCTTTTAAAAAAACCTCAACTTTACCCATTTCTGTTCACACAGTTTTCAGAGGCTGGAAATTATGAGAGGTTGACACACCTGAGTGAAAGTCTTCTTTTTTCTTGATCTGTTCCTTTGGGAGCAGCAGATTATGTGCCTTCATCTCACACTATCTTAGCAACCTCCTCTGTTAGACCAACCTCCTGGATCAGAGTCTTGTGCTGGGAAAGGGATCCCAATGCAGCTCCTTACTGGAGCAGGCGGTTTTAAGAATGCTGCGGACTAAAACTAGTCAGTGGGTGCCAAGCGCCTTTGTGTCATGATGTGTCATTGTGTCATGATGTTTAGCAAATTTATTTCTTTGAAATGTATCTCAGGGTTTTCTTCTGTTTTTAAGCTGCTCATATTCATAATATTTGTTTGGTTTTATTTTTGTTTATTGTTTTTTGTTAATAACTGCACAAATATTTGCACATCTGATTGATAGTTTTTGGTCACATGACTGACACGTTACTCCATCATGCCAGCCAATAGTGGACAGTTGGTATTACTGCAGGACTGAAGTGTTGTGGGGGGGTTTTCACCTGTCTCGAGCCAAGACTACCAGGATAATCTATTCATGTAGGAAAAACAAAGATATGAAGACAAATTGCAAATTTTGGGGACTTCTGATGTATATTCTGCCACAGCAGCTTTATTATGACATGCACACGGAATATATCTACCTTCCTTCACGCCATCACATGGGCAGCTCTCTCCCTTTACCAGTCACAGTCCCTCAATTTGAAATGACTTTCCTTCTCCTTTGCTGTCAACAAACATGCCCTCCCCTTCTCCTTTTCCTTTCTGAGGGAAACATGGCCTAATGTGGATCTGAAGTTATGTGCCAGTAGAGAATTCTCATTCCCAGCACTGGGAAAACCACCGGGATACAAAGTGTATTCCTTCTAATTGGGGAGGTGTGTACTACCAAATTCACCCTCATCACTTAGCCAATTAAGCCAAGATCTGCTTATTTCACTAAACATATTCTAAGGGCTCTGACGGAGATCAGATTTATCTTCCTTCATTATAGATGTAAAGAGTGTCACACAGCAAAATAAAGCTAACAAAAGAAAATTACTAAAACTGGTCTAAGGCTGAATTTGGTGGTGTTGGTACGTACTGTAAGAACACGAACATTGGGACGCCCGTCCGGTCCGTAATTGCTGTTGTTGATGATGATGTGTTTGAGCCACTGAATGTTAGTTTGTGTGTCGCTGAAAACGCGGCACACAAACACCACATCGCTGCCAACATCTGCCATCTGGTCGGCCGGCAGCCCTTTCTGCAGGATGGGCCTGCTAGGATGCTCTGAAACAGGTGGGTTGGAGATGAAGACAGGGGTAATCTTTACGAATGAGTTAGATATCCACAGAAAGGAGAACAGCATGTCACCAGTAACACCTGGAGGACATACCTGCGGATTGATTTTCTAACTGTAGTCATCCACGAACCATCGTGTTTTTCCAGAGAATGGCATTTTACATTTAGCAGTGAAACAGTTTGTGAGCAAAATGTTAATAATGAACTTTTGAGTGTTCTGGTTCTATCGGTCACAGTACCATTCACAATCAGTATGAATGCGTAACAGTATTCATGTCATGGGTGACATGAATACTGTTACCCATTCATAGAAGGACACTGAAGAAAAATAACAAGTAGTTCCCTTTATCTGAGGGAACCAATGACATCATTATTAGAGTCCATGTGTGTTCTCTGATCTGAAAGATTGAGCACAGGTAAAGACAGAAAATAAAATAAAGCTTAAAATCTGGTTGTGCCTCTAAAATTTCCACTTTACAGCCAGAAACACACCTGAAAGACTCAGATTCTGTGATCACTCCTTAACAGTTTCCCGTTCTTGTACCATTGCATTGCGGGAACCGGGTCTCCTGTTGCTTTGCATTGCATTTTTATCGTGTTGGAGACAAACGCAGCATAGAGCTTTTTCATTTCTGGCTGTACCCACTGTGGAGCCATCACTGGTAAGGAGACACCACGTGGTAAAGCTCATCAGTTTAGAGTGAAGAACTCTTTGCCACCAGACACCTTCCATTGTTACTGAGACATTCCCAGTGTCCACCTTGTTCAATTCAAACATTTTATTGTGATAAATGTTTGAAGTGTTTGACGATAAATAAATTTACTGACACTGAAAAATGTTGAAAGATGTATTGCTATTGGATAAGTCAGAGCTTTTGAGCTAATACCAATTAAACATCAGGCCTTTCCAGTAGTGTGCCAGCCCAGGTCCCAGTTCTGTCCCAGACAGGACAGTCAAAGAATCAACAAGAGCTGTATCTGAACATTTATCTTTGGAGGATTTCCCATTTTTGACATTCAGTCAAGCTTCGGAGCCCTTTCCTGATCCCCAAGCACTGCCTCAAGTCAAGCAGTAAACAAATAACCACAGAACATCTGTTTGCCTCCTCAGTTCTTTTTATTGTATCTGGGACCTGGTAAGTTGGTCATTTAATAACATTTGTTTCACACAAAGTTAGTTTTGAGAGTTGGCATAATCTTTCAAAACTAGACTAAACCAAAGAGTGAAGGTGCATGTGGATGGGGCTTAGGGCTGGGCAATTTGACCTAAAATCCATATTGCGGTATAATTTGAAGCATGTGCGGTAACAATATCTTTAGCAATATCTTCTTTTCTTCTGTATACCGTATTTTCCGCACTATTAGGTGCACTTAAAATCCTTTAATTTTCTCAAAAATCAACAGTGCATCTTATAATCCGTTGCACCTTATGTATGAATTCTGGTTGTGCTTACTGACCTCGAACCGATTTTATGTGTATATGTCACTTAAAAAATCTGTAAAAAAATGTTTTAGTACCACTTTGGTAAGCTACGAAGCCGCACCACTTGATAGATTGTCTGAGCATCACGGCTACCATAGTCAGGAGCCTCGCGGAGTGATCTGGGTCCAAAACCATCCGCTTCAGGTCCCAAAGTCAAACGATCACTGTGGCATCACTGAGAGTTAAAAACTGTCTAAATTCTTTCATCTTTGATAAAATGATCAGTGTTGCTGCTTTACCAGGTTTAACATCCAGGCATCCATGAAAACAGAATTTATTAAATTTAACGGAGTTAGAAGTTAGCAGGAAGTTAGCTCGCTAGTTTCCACTTAAACATGATATAGCATGTTCTGACTGAGAGATTTTTGAAAAAATTAAAACACACAGCTCTGCTATCACTCCCGACATAAATGAAGACAGAAAACTAAACAGCAGTGACTTTTTTAGGGTTACTGAAGTTGGACTAGCTGGTATATAATGATGTGCTACATGATCACTAGTGACACAGCTATGTTAGCATAATATAAACACAGTGAAGCTAACTTTTTCCCACTCGATAAAAGTGGGGGTTCCCAATGGTTAGGGACAAATGCAATCGCATGGCAGGATGCTGTAAACAGACTAAACGTCAGTCAGGAGAACAACTGAGATAATCCATCCACAATACAAGGTTAGTCATTAATATACTGCAGCAACATAGGAATAGAGCAGCTGTGAGAGAATTCACCATTAATGAATCAAAAGTACGGTTGTGGAGGAAGTGCAGTTTCTGGCTTTACTCATATTCCAAAACGTGCTTCATCTCTTCGCTATTACTGTCGCCTGGCATAATTTGCAGATGATATTGCTTGCAGCCGCTGTGATGCTTTGACCAAAACAGGCGCAGCTTGATGACACCATCAACATGCGCTATTGCGGTAGAGCAGAATAGTCAAAATCTCTACCGTTGGCCAAATTCATATCGTTTCTACCGAATACCGTTTATACCGAATACCGTTTATACCGCCCACCCCTAATGCGGCTGTTAGGGAAAGTGGTAGTTTGCTGAAAAGAGCTGCATGGCCAAGAAAGCAAAAGACTTCCTCAGTTTCTGCCAGACAGCTCCTGGGAATGGGAAGAATAGAAATCAACAGACCAAGTGACTTTCACGCATATCACG
This sequence comes from Neolamprologus multifasciatus, assembly GCF_963576455.1. Classification (NCBI taxonomy): domain Eukaryota; kingdom Metazoa; phylum Chordata; class Actinopteri; order Cichliformes; family Cichlidae; genus Neolamprologus; species Neolamprologus multifasciatus. The sequence continues at coordinate 67,555,296 of NC_140445.1, forward strand.
TTATAACGTGATATAGCGTGAAAAGTATATTGTTCTAACAATTTACCTTTCACGTTTGAACGATATAATATCATTATAATATCATAGATATTGGTGAAAAAAAGCTTTATGTTGTAAAAAACTGTTGTTGTGCCTTAATTTGTTGATGTTTTTACATATATTCCTTTTTAAAATACTAAAATTTGTATATTTATTTATTTTTGTTTGTCTGATAGCATTTATTTAAAAAATAAATTGGACATTTCAAACAGTTACTCACTACTTGAGTAGTCTTTTCACCAAGTACTTTTTTACTCTTACTTGAGTATCTTTTTTAAGACTACTTTTCATTTTTACTTGAATAATAATATTTTAAAGTAATGCTACCTTGAGTACAATTTTTGGATACTCGAGCCACCTCTGGTGATCACTGACTGTTTTTAGGAGCTTTTTGAGATTAAATAGAAGAAAATACAAAACATTAAACATGTTAACAACACAAAAACCATATTAAACGCAGACTACTTTAGACCCGGAAGCAGGATTTGTCACGTCATCACTTAAAGACAGGATTGCCTTCTCAGTAAGGATTCCACATGACCAGGGTCTATACTGAGTTTTGAAATTGAGCATTAATTAGCATTTAGTTCCATCTGACATTAGTAAATCCACGATTAATCCTTAATTCAAAAGATTTATTTTTGAAGAAAACAATATTATAGAGTCCAGAATGAATGAGTCCTGGGGGGGCAGCCACGTGGCCAGTGGCTGAGACGAATTAGTTCTGGTGGGCTATGGCGTTATTTTTGTGCCACTATTCTGAGCGCATGTAAGAAGAATTGCAGGTGCAAGTGTTGCATTTTGAGAAGAAATTTATTTTGAGCTAAGAAAAATTTGAGTGAACAAAATTCATTGCTGCGTGCAAAAAATGTATTTCAGTGTTTGCTATTATCCACACACACACACAATAGCAGACCCTGTCGCTCAGTTTTTGCATTTGCGCTCACTCACAATGTGTTGCTTGCGCTCTCAACATTTCTGCCCTGATGTTTGCTGGAGCCACAGGTGTAAAAGCTGCTGGTCATGATATCGATTTGGATATGTGGTGAGAGGGAAACATGAAGATGAAACCAGGAGATGTCCTTACTGAATCATCAGAGCTGAACAGGTGATGGAGAAACAGGTTTACCTTTTAGGTGACATGAATGAGTTGAAGGGAAGTTATGAACTGTTTCTGAGAGACAAATAACACCAGGATCCTTTGAAGCTGACAGCTGGTTACTGTGAAGGGGTGGGTCTGGCAAAGTTTTGCCAGGGGGGCAGGTAGGGCATTAACAGGGAAAGGGGGGCACAAAGAAATACTTTTCTTTCTTATTCTCATTTAAAATGTTTGGTTTTTATTAAATAATTATCTGAATCTTACAACCAAAGTTTTTATCTGATGTACAACGTATAGAAATCATACTTAAACCAACAAGACAGTGTACATCACTGTCACAACAGCGTTTGTTTTCATTCAAAGGCTTTATGGCTTTTCTTATAATACCTGGTGGGCCGGTCTCTAGTCAAAATGCCCGGGCCGATTTTTTGTCCCAGTCCAGCCCTGCCTGTGTCAATATGTTTGTGTTTGGGAGTGAATGATGGTAGGTGGCAAACACTGGGCTGATTTTTCTTGAAGAGTGCTTGTCAGCAAAAGCACATTTAGACAGAGCACCCATGACACTTCTTACCTTTGTCTGTGCTCTCTGAGTCCAGACCAGACTGAGCCAGAGAGAAGTGAACCAGCAGCAGCAGGGACCAGAAACGCATCATGTCCTAAGCATCAACTTACGGGGACGTCCACACTCTGAGCACTCTGCAGCAACAACAAAACCAAACTCAACCACCATTATGTCACTGAGTCTTCAATTCAATTCAATTCAATTCAATTTTATTTATATAGCGCACAACAGCAGTTGCCTCAAGGCAGTTTATAATGTACAGTATATCCTATAATAATAGAGAAAAACCCAACAATCATATGACCCCCTATGAGCAAGCACTTTGGCAACAGTGGGAAGGACAAACTCCCGTTTAACAGGAAGAAACCTCCGGCAGAAGCAGGCTCAGGGAGGGTCAGCCATCTGCTGCGACCGGTTGGGGTGAGAGAAGGAAGACAGGATGACTTTAGGTGACTGTAACACATCTGCAGCGTCATTGAAAACAGAGGGCGCTCCACTCACCCTCTGTGCAAACAGCTGTTCAGTCTGTGTTTGTTAACAGGATCAGAGTGTGCTGGCTGTTGAAGGTCAGAGGCCTTTGAATCATCTCCTTTTGTTTAACCTCTCACTGATATGAACTGATCTTTTTGCTTTTACTGTATTTATTTTATTTTTATTGTACAGTGTTTCATCTGTAAACTTACCGAGAGGCTTCGTGCAGATGTTTGTGTGGCTGGGATCTCCACTGGAGTCTTTGGGTTACTGTTATGTTGTTCTGCACGTCTTAAATCTGACAGACTTACTGTCTGTGATTATAACCAGACAATCAAACAAACTCCATCAGAGCTCAAATAAAAAGGAAACTTGAAGCTAAATAAAATAATAACAATAATAATAATAATAAATATTAGAACATAATAACCCTGGTTTAATGAAAGCGGAAAGCCACACCTCTGTGTGACATATGTTTAATTCCTTATTGAATATAAGAATATATAACATTATCAGTACAACACAGAAATACATTAATGGCATTTATGGCATGATTTAGAGAAGCTGGACTCACCATGTATTTCTTTATTTGTTTTTAAATTTATTATAGCTTTCACTTTGTTTTCACTTTCATGTAACTTTAGTATTTTATTTTTAGTTAAATGATAGAGCAGAGCAAAAGCAAACAGCCTGACTGAGCACTGGTGGGGTCAAAGGTCACAGCAGTGGTACCTGTAGTCATTCATGCAGCAGATGACTCACCGTCAGTGGAAACAGAGAGGACTGACACGTTAGTTCGTCCTGGGATTTCAGCACCAACCTCGACAGAAGTGTCCCGTAGCACGTCTACGCCTGAACCAGCGGCTCTAGTAATGGTTAAAACCCTGGTGGTGTGATTACAGATGCCCCCTGAGGGCGGGACGAGGGTCGTCCATTTACTGTAAGAGAAACACGGAGATGAAACGCCTACACAAGGTCATATTTACTCTGGAGTCCCTGTTTACTCAGTGACCACAATCTGCCAGGCGGTCTCTATTAAATACACTCATTATGTGTTTTCACTAATAGGAACAAAACTGTAAAAATTTTTAATGCAAAACCTATGACTGTTACAGTTGCTCCCTCAATAACAGCAGGTGGGGGCAACTATGACACTGTAAAAATACATCATATTAAAGCAGTATTACTCACAGTATTCACAGTACTTTAATAGTACCTAATAATGTAACTTTAAAATGTTTAGCTGGTATTCTTTTACATTTTTGAGCAGGATCAGTATCATCAAAGGGCCACGAATGAAGATATAGCACAACAAAGGTCAAATCCACATGAACAAATCCAGAAACAGACAAAACAAAGTCCAAAATCCAAAGCAAGCGGAGAATACTGGAAATTTCAGGAGTGGACAAGGTAAACACAGAGGGAACACACTGAGCAGGAGCAGGAAGTACACATCGAAGCTTCCTCTTGTGTGTTTTTAGACACTAGCATGTGTCAGTTACCACTATCCTGTGCCCTCATTGGTAGTTGCTTGAATTGTTCGCCCTGAAGTTGAGTTCTTGGGACCCGCCCACTTTGCTCCTGAACTGCTGCAGCTGAGGTTCAGGTTTGCAGCTCTGCTTTGTTCTAGTTTATTCAATGGCCTCTGTTTTAAGTTGAGGTTCTATTTTTTTGTTGTGTTGCCCTTCCTGAACTCATTCCAGTGTCAATAAAAGGTTTCAAACTGACCCAGAACGCCTCATATTTCTTCACGCTCAGCACTGTCACTCTACCGAAGCCCTGCCCACCCAGAGGAAGTCGGATTCATACAAGAACATGACAGGAGCCGAAAGCCATCACATCACATTGTTTATTTCTAACACAGAACCAGAGTCAGCACAGATGAGCAACACGGAGTAAATGAGCTCCACGGCCAGCGTGATAGCATCTCCTCACCTCCGCGGCCTCTTGTCCTCCTGCATAAATTAACTTAATAAAAATAAATATGCATTATAATAATAAGTTGCTTTTATAGTCAGTTGGTGGCTGAACTGATGTATGCGTAGTCAGGGCTGGCTGTGTGTTTATATCAAGCTGCGTCAACTACTCGTGGGCTTTAACTCCGTCTTCTTCCTCCTGGCTGTCTACGGACCTCCTGGCGAACAGGTGAGTGGGGTCTCGGCCTCTGAAGCCCGGTTGGATGTTGAACACGGGCATGTTCCTCCAGCTGGAGGGGTTGTTGTAGGCGGCTGAGCCGGAGTCTGCGGTGCAGGGCTTGTTCTGGATGAGCTGGAGGAAGATCTCCATGTCAGGGCCCAACCGGGACACGATCCCGGCCCTCACCGCCGCCACCGTCTGCTCGTCACAGGCCTGCAGCGTCTGGAGCAGGGTGCTGTAGTACCTGCAGGCCAAACAGAGACATGTTCATCTCAGACCTTGGCCTTCTGCTTGACAGACTCATATTTGCATCAAAATTTTACTGTACAAAATTTGAACATTTATAATAAGTGCTGTAAAAGTTTAGTTTCATACATCAAAAAAAGTTTTTAACGGCTGAAGATTTCTTAAAAATTGTCCGTCGACCCATTTCAGGCCTGTTTTTTCTGCACATTGAGACTGAGGCCATGTTTGAACATGAATATCTCAAAAACTATCAAAGATGAAAGCCTGAAATCTTTACCTAAATAATACTAAAACACAACACAGAATACGTCTGAACATTAGATTCTTAGTTTAAAAAAAAATCTAATTCAATAACACAATTGAACAAATATCACAAACTGTAAAAATAAAGTTCTGGAATTTCCAGATGAAACTCAAATTATAACTGAGAAATAACTTTAATGTAAAACTAATTCTTTGTTAGTGAGTAATACAGTTCACAAGCACCAGGAGTCGCCCCTCAGCAGGCTTCCGGAAGGTGTCCAATCAGAAGAAAAAGGGCTTTTTTAAGAGTTCTTAAAGAGACAGGAGCTAATGTAATGATTCCTCTTAAACCTGTTCTTAAGATATTTTTACGTTCTTACAACAATATTTTTAATTTCCACCACTATACAAACATCACGTGAAGGTTTTACTCCAGGATCCACTTAACAGTGTCCACAGTAAACTATATAGTAAAAATGTACAGTATGAAAAAACAGAGGCCAGCAGCAAATATGTACCATGCAACAGCACGTGAGAGGACAGATGGGACTCTCGAATACCATGTCTGTCATACCGCACACTGAAATTTACTGTATGAGCCCAAAGTTCTTTAAGAACCCCTTTCTAACTGGCCATCCTCCAGAAACTAGCTGAGGGGGAGTAGCATGTACTTTTGAGGTGTAGCTGCAACTTTACTTTAAGGACAATTTTATAATTATAGATTTATATAAAACATGCTAAGAAGCTAAATTAGGTACCATGTATGTTATTGTGCTATTGCTTTAGCAGCTCCACTCTAAAGCAGGTGCGAGCATTGCCTAGGGTTAGGGGTTAGGATAAGGGAATTGATTCCTCCGGGTTAGGGTTGAAGAAAAAGAACCTGTCCCTCCCGAAGGAGGAACAGAGTGTGCATGGGCCATCAACCCCGATGGTCCACAGCC